>NW_007581663.1:0-3938 GCF_000690725.1 Stegastes partitus | reverse complement strand
TACCGTTTCTGTTGCTGGTGGTATCTGTCTTTTGTTTGTGTTCAATTTTATTTGAAGTGACAGAAGATGAGCACAGATAAGGCTATCATCTCATCAGCTTCAACCGAATCCAGAGGAATCACCTGAGCTACTTGAGAAAAGCAGAGGACTCCTCCTTTTCACTTTTCCAGCTCGGAGTTGCGTCCCAGTTGCCAGACGGCCCTCCGTGACCCTAATCCTGTGGCTGTTGATCCCATCACTCGGCCTGACGGTGGAGGGAGACCTGTGGTCCAGACCGCTTGTGTGTCTGTCCTCTGCTTAACCTCTGTCATCAGACTGAGGGTGTCCTGACAGCATCTTGCCCAGATTTCTATCTGCAGCTGATTGATTTGCCTCCGTAGGTCAGACAGGCTAAGCTTCCTTCTCTGCACAAACAGAACGATGTGACAGGTGCCATGTACAGACAAGTCTGTGACGCTGAACAGAACACAACTGACCGTCCACAGAGCCCTGCTTCCCTCGGCTACTGTTTCTGTGTCCGTCCGGCTTTCTCTTATCACACGGTCCATACGTATTTTACAGTTGCAGTAACAAGTTTAGCATTTCCAAACTACTTGAATTCTCCAGCGGACAAATTATTGTTTTCAAAACTGAACTTTTTCTTTTGCACGGTCCATTTGTAGTTTGTCTTTTAACTTGTGCCTGTTCATGCCAGTGTCGTGCCACAAACTGGTTGCAATCCATAGTTTTCTATACACCTGCAGCTGCTTTTATGAGGTCAAACTGTCATTACATACAAATGTACTTTGTGGTGACGGCAAAAGAATGACTTTATGAACGTTTCTTGCATCCATTAATCCATCCAGAAGTTTACATGCTCTTGTAAAGATCATGTACATCATGCCAGTTCCCAATGATTCCTGTAATACTTTTTTTGTTTTAATGATGGACTGATTGAAGCACATGCATCTTTGTCACAAAAAAACAATCGTACAGTTTGGTGCTTTCATAAATCAGGTCTTCTGAAATTAGACAAAGCATCCTGGGTAAAAACATACACTGTTGCCCATAAAGTTGGATTTATTTTGTTTCTTGTACCTCTTCTTATGAAATGATTGTGACAATGCAATTTATTCTTGATAAAGTGTATATCTTCTCAAAACTTTATTGATATTACAATATACACACAGTACTTATCACAATTAACTTTTGCAAACTGTGTGTTCAGGTTTAAACTAAATTGAGGGTGTTGAACAATAGGATGTGTTTCAATTTTTCAACCTTGGAAACACATATTCATGAATGATTTCATGCATTAGAATGTCCAATATGACGCTTTCAAATCCCCCTAATGTTGACTACGGCCACCCCTGACATGGATCAATGCGTTAGGACATGGTGGCAGACTGTCCACCAGCTGGTTGATGGTGCCAATTGGCAGGACGTCACACTCTTCAGTCAGATCCTGAAGTCAGAATTGGTTTCACCTGGTAGCTGGGAGTATGTAATCATGTAATCATTACACCTGGTCAAAAGGGATTACTGATGTGTAGAAATAGAAATAAAAAAAGAGGAATGTGTCTGAAAATAAAAATGATTCCAACTCTATGGGCAACAGTGTGCAGACAACAAGTGGAGCTACCACCAGCTGTAGTCAGTTGTGATCATCATGAGAAGATAAGAAGCCATGTCACTCAAAAAAACGGATTAACACAACTTTCTACATCCCCAAAACTGATAACAGAAGTTTCTGTGTGTATATTTTTAACCCAGCAGGTTTTGTCATATTTCCTAAAGACCTGTAATGAATCAATGTAAGAACCAAAATGAGTGATTGTTGTTTGTGACAAAGACATGTTTCAAATTCAGCTATTCTATCACTTATAAAATTAAATTAGAGGCCATGATATATGTGGTCTTCACAGGTGTATGGACACTTTTATTCATGCCTGAACATTTCAGGCAATACGATCATATTCATTTCAGGGTTTAGACTCTATTTGTTTCATATGTCTAATATTCTTGTTTATATTTGGAAAGTACACTGTGATGAACCTACTTTACACTTTGATTTTATCTATAAAATCAAGAAATTGTGTGGTTTGCAATTATCCTGCCGGCTATAACTTTTTAAATATAACACTATATAATCCATTATTAATATCAGAGCAACGATGTAGGAGCTGCAGTCACCTTTTGGCAGGTGGAAAACTTCATTTGAGGAGTTAAATTGTTCCTTTATAGCTATTTCAACCAGTTTAAAGAACTGTGCTGGATGTAATCTCGGGCGCCAAGCAGGTAAAATGATGCAAAGACACAATTTTTTGTGACTGTTTGACTGAGACAAAAGCAACTGTAGAGATGAATCAGTGGCAGCACGTTATGACTCACATGGCTGACACTTTTTGGCAGATGATCACTGTCAAAGAGAATTTCTCCAACAATATGAGTAGTTCCATTTTTCCAGTTTAAAAAGACAGAATTGCTGCTACAAAACTACAGTCTGCATTAATCGCATTAAAGAGAACTTAACTAGTTTACTGTGTGTTGGGCTGTGTTTATATGGGTAAAAAGCACTGATGTTTTATTTAACAGTGCAGTTGGGCAGAATACAGAAAGCTTTTATTGCCAAGTGAGCTCGTACACACAAGGAATTTGACATGGTGAATGAAACTGTGGTACACAGCAATAACAAGACTGGTAATAAATATAGAAATCTAAATGTAAAAAATTCTAAATACAATATGAGCTGTAAAGGACAAGTATAAAAGTACTATGTAAATAAAAAGTACTGTGAAAAGAGGCATAAACTTGCCTAAAGCAGAGTAATAAATTAGAAACAGATCACTAAACCTGCTGACATTTGCTTTGTTGGTGTTAAAGCTGAAGCACAAAAATGAGCTAAAATACAAGTTTCGACTCAAACATGCGACGCTATTGTTTGCTGGTCGTGTGCACAATAATACGCCGATATCTGTGGGCTGGACTGTGTGGAGCAGAGTAACCGAGTCTCCACTGTGACTGCAGACTCTCAGATGTCAGAGGTTTAAGTAGACAACCTGTCACTCCTTCAAATATGTTTTAATCATTGGCACCTGATCCATAACCCCTGATACTAACATGATTTGAAGGTGTCGTGAATGTAGATAAATAATTTTTTGCCTGTATGACTGATCTGTATTTCTTTTTTTTTTATTATTTAAATGATGAAAATGCCACAAAATGTTAATACAATGTGTCATTTGCTTAAATGTATCACTTTTATCTGTAGGTGCTGTTTCAGACAGAACCAAATGTTTGTTTGTGGAAACACTTCCACACAAAAGTCAACAGGCTGCATGGGATGTGCTTATGTTTCCACATAACTGTATATGCGACAACAGGTTTGACAGGGTTTGCTGGGGTGGAACTTCCCAAAATTCCCTAACAGGACCGTTAACCTACATGCTGATAGAGCAGCGCTCAGGAGCAGCTCTCACACTATGGGAAAACACGGCACACTGGCTGCTCCATCATGAGCTGGCAGGTAAATCCAAAACCGTAGGCGCTAATGAAATGCGCTTACTAATGAAGCAGAGCGTTACTTTAGGCAGTTATTTGCTGTAAACGGTCACTTCCTTCACCTAAGGGTCTCAGACTGAACTCAGGAGCGGGTTAGCTGATGTGTAATACGTTTAAAGCTTAAGTTCTAATCGATAAGCACACTGCTTTAATCCATCCCTTTCCAGCTTTTGTTTGAGGTAAAAGAAAGGATGAAGGCTTGTTGCTGTTGGTAAGCTATGATTGCACAATCACTGTTTAGGGAAATGGTTCAGGAAAGTCAACAGTTCCCAACCACTGTCCAAGCTGCACGGAGGATTCAGGAAAGTTTTAGAATCTTGTTTTGAGGCAGTTTTGTTTCATCAAGGATAAATGATCTTGTCCAGCACCAGATGCATTCAGTTATACACTTGTCTCAG
>NW_007581662.1:0-3956 GCF_000690725.1 Stegastes partitus | reverse complement strand
TCTGTTTTTGCAAACTGCTTTCTCGGTGCCATGTGGTCCTCCAGAGCCCAGTGTGCCGGACTGGACCACGGGTCAAACCTCAGGGAAGCAGAGGCGGCCTGTTAGGTCACAGAGAGGCCATGTCATCGTGTTCTCTTTTGCTTTTACTGTGTTTTAATGCTGGTATTAAAATGCATCACTGTGGGAGGACGTCACATCACATTTAGTGCAATTAAGTTTGCACAAAAACAAAAAGGAAAAAGGTCACGTTGACCAGAACTTCGGGGAAATACGCCCGATACACATGAAGCGTACCTACATCCACATGCGCCTCACTGGCTTAAGGTCACGTTTACTTTTTGATATTTTTAAATTACACCAAATTTCCAATCAGAAGTTTAGTTTAAGGCACCATGAGGCAAAAACACAGCCTCAAATAACCGCTGTTATGACAGAATCTGGACATGGAAACACCCGGCTTTCCACTAAAGATTTGTTTTCTGATATAAGTCACTGGAGAGCTCGGACGTACTGGTGTTCTGAGCGGAGCCAGCAGTATCAGCTTCCATTAGCGTCAGCGTGATTGCTAAACCACTTACTCCTTCCTTGCCTATTTGCTTTGGAATTGTGTTAAAATGCTTCCAGCGTTGCTTTTAGAATCTCAGTGTGAGAGCGTCTGCTTTCAGAGGCATCGGCGCATATAGACGGAGGGAGTTTAATCGTGACTTTTAAGTAATTCCGCTCTGAAATAACAGCGCACCGGCTCTTTTTGAGAAATGATAAATATTCAAGCAGAACCCTGTCCTGTCAAGCAAATATGAGGATTTATATCTCCTCAGACGAGAAGTTATCGTCTTCTTTGCCTCTCTTTGTTGTTAGAGATCTTTTTCTTTTGTCGCCAGCATCTGTTTTGATTTCTGCAGGAGGTTTGACTGCTATGAAAAAAAAACTCTACAGGACCAAACAGGTTGCACGTTAAACTAAAAACTCTCTCCTATAAATGTGAGTCTCAAAATTAACAACTCATAAGATCCAAATACTTTAAAATTAGAAGTTTCTCCGATCTGTTTTCCGCCCACCAGGCCATTTTCCACCCCCGCGCCTCTTTTTTATTACCATCAAGTACAGCATGTGCGCATCAGAGTCCATTTAAAGGAAAGAGCATTTTTGTTTCACTGGCAAAAACAAAACGATGCAACAGGAGCTTGTTTTTTTCCATCCATGTCAGTAAAGTGTTTCTAATTGTTGGATTATGGATGCTAGTATAGCTCAGAAAACAATATTTCACATTGGCTTCACACCTTCTTCTTTCGAGCTGCTAGAAGACGTGTTTTCAGCAGCGACTGACGACATGTTTGGCCAACGCAAGAGAGAGGCGACCCGCGGCTAATGGCACATCAGACCGCGGCCGGAGGAGCAGAAACCAAATGAAATCAGAGGGTGGCTTCAAGTCCTGAACATCACTTAGGGAAAAGAAAAGGCGAGGAGAGAGCGCGACGCCGTTACCGAGCACTGAGACAGAGGAAAAGGAGAGGGAAGGTTAATTCCTGTTCAACCCAGCCCGGAGACATTACAACGTGCACTTTAAGCACACGAGAGACAAATTGGATTCAAACTCCCATCTTTCAGCGAGTCACCTGACGAGGCGTTTAGATAAATCACCCGCAAACACTGAAGGAGAGAAGGCTGAGCAGACGCTTACTGTCTTACCTGCAATCGTACAAAATACCCTAAACTGGTAAAGGCATGGACAAGACACCCTTCTGTATCTCTGAGAAAGCTTTTCAATGCAAACACTCTCATGAATCTGCCCTCTGACTCTCTCAGTCACTTAGAAACTCATACTTATTGATTTCATGTGAGCAGTTTTCTTCTGTTCCCTGCAGTCTTTATTTTCATTTCGTCTCATTTCCATCACTTGGTATCACCCGTGCAGCCTTTTAAAGAACCAAAGGATTAATTTAAAATTAATTAATAGGGATGCAAATGAGACGTCTTTCTTGCTCTCGTGTTTTTCTTTTACATGTTATAGTTTAGATTAGATTGCGCTTTACTTTTCAGTATGGATGCAGGAAAAAGTGACAGGAAGAAAAGAGAACAAATAAACTGTAAATAGGAAGAGCTGAGAGATGTAATGCAGAACTTCTCTACAGTCTTTTCATTTACACACTTTAAGATGATCAGAAAAGCACAATTTCATCTGTAATTTACAATCTGGAAGCGTCGTTACTAAAATACATTCGCTTCTAACACTTAAAATGAAGAAACTAGTTTAGATAAGCCACAATCCTGAGCTTGATTTCACACAACTAAAAACTTTAAACTATAAATTGATGTAGAAAGGCTCAAATTCATGCTACACTCACGCACTATATACACTAAAGATCCATATAATGAATACAATGAACTTAAAAACTATAAAAGATAAATCAGAATCAGCTTTAATGGCCAAGTACGTACACAACATACAAGGAATTTGGTTTGGGCTGTTGGTGTCGCCCTAGGAATTTGCACGAATAATAGAAATAGGAAAATTTAAAAAATAAAATAAAGTAAAATAACTACAGAAAGAAAAGAATACAATAAAATAAATATTAATAAAAAAATAAAACAAGATAGTAAGACAAATATATACAAGAATTTACACATCTAGTAGAAAAGGTATATTAGTGCAAAATGGAAGTGCATAAAGCAAATATATAAATAAAATAGAGTAAAATATAATATAATCATTATTGCACATAAGGGGGTCTATTGCATACGTGCATAACTGAAAAAACAGTTTTTTATATTAGCGCTACTATAATCAGTATCTTTTTTTTAATTAACTGTGGAATAAAATGTGTAATACTAGCGGTGATGAATTCACAGGAAATTATGACCCGATTTTTGAAGCCCAGAACCATCAGGTGGCCTCCGGGGCAGAGCCTCTGCTTCAAATGACTGTGTTTTCATACAAACACACTGATCATGGTAATGCTTTAACTCCCTCCGGGGTCCATCTGAGCCGATTCCTTTCGGCCTCACATCCTCTCGTTGGCGTCGAGTCTCCACTCTCGCCGCAATTTGGCCTTTACTGGTGTAGTTATCACTGTCCACTGTCATCCTCAGGCAGCAGAATTACTTTGTGCAACTGATAGATGTTCAAATATGTCCATGCTGATAGTTTGGTTTGACAAAAAGAAGCACTCAATATTAAAAGATAGTATCTGAGCAGCCAGTTTATGGTTTCATTACAGTCACTGTGATGCAACCTTTGTTGCCAAAGCACACATTCCTCTCATCAAGACTTCCCGTCATTGACAGTTTAAGTACATTTGCTTTCTCAGCAGCATGCAGTATGTCGATACGTCCCATTTTCTTCGGCTGAAATGTGATTCAGCAGGCCTGATTGCTGATAGCCTATGCCCTAAAGCTATGGCTGATGGTCTATTATAAAGACACGGGCTCCCGGAGGAATCTACAGAACAGAACCAAGCAACCTCACATGTGCCCAAGGTCTGTCCTCTAGAGAGCGAGGAGGAGAAGAAATGCAATCGTGAGTCTCGTCAGTGATGTATGAATTTTCTTCTGCCTACCGCCGATCTGTTTTCTGCTTCACCATATGTGTCAACATGAAAAGACGTGTCAGTGGGTGGCTCTGCTCGAGGCACTTTCCTTTCATTTTTAATATCGATTCCTTTAGATGATGAAGTACAAATAGAAAGATCTTATCAAGGATGCTAGAAGTAAGACCTCTAAACGCTCCTTACGTTGATACCTCAGGAAAATAGTTTTGCAGCCACAACAACAGCAAAAATAAAAACAGGGTTGAATAGTCGCGTGACCTGTAGACTGTTAGTGTAGTAAAAAAAGACCTTCAGTAAATGTAAAGGCATATTAAAGATGTATTAAAGAGAGAAGGGAAGTAACAAACTGCTTTTCTTTCTCAGGAAATCAAACCCTGAACTCTGCCATGCAAAGTGAGCTCTCTGACC
>NW_007581661.1:0-3963 GCF_000690725.1 Stegastes partitus | reverse complement strand
TATAAGGTTCTAACATGCCTAAATAGCCCACAAGAGTGCGAAAAGCATACTAATGTCAGTGAGTTATGTGATTCTTTATGGAGTATACCGAGCCCAGTGGGAAAACATCGCACAGGATTACTGTAGAATTTAGAACTTGTTTGTAGTGACCCTCAATGAAAGGCATGTGAAAATCAAGCACCCCTGCAGACTTTGATCAATGATGAAATGAGGTCAGGCAGACCTTTGCAGACGCATAGGAAGCATGAATTGGACTTTAGTAGGATAGAATCTAATCAAGTCTGTGCTAAAACAATGCAACAGACCCAGCTGATGGGTATGTATTGTTTAAAATACTAGAGACAATGTGTTTTAAGGCTTGTTGAAAGCCAGGAAAAGAAAGGATTTTACAATGCTGGAAAGTTATCACACTGACAGCTGTTTTATCTTTTGTCATGATGAACAGTGCAAATACAGCTTTCATATTGAAACATGATATCACCAGGAAAGTGCATTTGCATGTATGCAGCACAGCACTCAGTGTTGCATACATTACAATGCTCCACATTATAGCACCCACGACTGGCGCTATTCAAATAAATGAAATGGTTGCAGTTTTCACTCAGGACTGAAGTCAGTCTGAATGTTGCCTTAGTCTTGTTATTTTTAGTTGACGGACAATTCGGATGCCTCCCCACTGTTACAGATGGTGGGAAAATTGTGGAATTGGCCTTTTGTGGCATTTCATAGTATTTGTACATACATAGCATTTGTGAAACTGCTTAGACTGACTGAGTCATTTTAACACTGACACAGAGACCACAAAAATGTGATTCGGAGGCTACGGCAGTAGTAGACATTATGATGCCTTCTTGTACCTGCTGGTTTCATGATCACAATGGTGCAGCCACACTGTTCAATAGACTCTACAGTCAGCGGAGCTAAACGTCTTTCACCCTTTGCAGGAATCAGATTTTCACCTCTTTTATCCATCAAAGAAATGGAGGGTCCAAAATCCATCACACAGACTTCATCCTGCAGTGTGACAACAGTCAAGAAAGAAAGGAAAACACTCCAGACCTGACACCACTGCTTTACTGAGACTTAATGTATTGTTTGGTGTTTATATTTATGTACGTACATAAAGAATCAGCTTAGAGAGATCCAGTTACAGCAATCCTGCTGCGACAGGAGAGGGAACGGGTCATTGACTAGTGTGTGCGTTTGTGGCTGTGTGTTTAAGTGGTACAGAGAAAACAACGGCACAATCCAGTGCAGTCAAAGCAATAGAGCAAGCGTATGGTATTTCTGCTTTGAGCAGGTGTTTGCTGAAGCGAGGGGGAAGCGTGAGTACTCAACCATATGTGATTGAGCAACTGGTCAATAAAGAGAAAGATGATGTTGAAAACAGCCCCCAAGGTCAGTTCATGGAGAGCCAGAATTACCTTACTTCTGCAAATCTCAGTCTCCCAGCTTTTTTTTTTTTTTGCTTTTTTTTCCTAACAATCCCTCTCCTTCCTAATTCTGAGCAATGAAAGTTCAATTCCCCATCCCGGCCCATACTTGGGCAATAATCACTGTTTTCATCAGGATCAGTGTTGCCGGGGCTTGAGATTAAATAATGGAGCAAATAAATCAGCTCTGTAATTAGGCAAACCGTGTTGCAAAAAGGACCAGAGCTCCAGTGTTTCTCTGCAATGAACAGCCTTGCTTTCTGCATGCCCCAAAATCAGCAGAATTTTAGAATTCTTTGAGGAGGTTTGTGCTGCTTTGCGGCACACAACCTTTTGTCCACAGAGATAATAGCAGCAGATTAGATTGAATGTATAAGCCGCAGCAGTATAAATTCAAAGTTTAAAGTTAAGTAGGAGTTGTATAGGCCTTGTCAAACTGTGCTTTTCAATTAAAAAGTAGTGCACAAAGTGGGTGTAGTTACTTTCAAGGGTTATGCATCGAAATGTAGAGTAGAAGAGAAACAGCTGATCTGACTGACACTAGGATTTTTCACTTTTTCCCCAGAGTATATTAGTATTAAAATAAATGATGAATTCACATCATAATCATATTTCATTTACTGTAAAGGTAGAACCGCAAAAGTTATATGTTTTAGTTTAAATATCACAGGGAGGGCCTTCAAAATCCTACAATTCAAATCTAACCCAATACTGACACCACCTACCCATCACCTGAACAAAACACGTTCAGAAACTGTGCTGCCCGACAATGCTCCATAAGTAAGTCTATAAGAATACGAATGGTCAAATGAAGTCTATTGTCAGGTTCATGTTTATTTTTAAAAGCTGTTTTAAAATGAAAACACACTAGTGTGGATGTAGCCATGGCGGGGAAAAGATGCTAAAGTACATTGTCAGTAAATCTTTGAACTGTTCAAGTAACCTGCTGAAGTGAAGGTGATTTGTAATTTTTCGGCAGTTATTGATGCTATTTGTGGTTTGACATTTTGGGAATTGACCAATGTACTTTTGTTGCTAGGTAACATAAATATATTGATCTCACTCTCTTGTCTGCACACTAAATATTAAAGTGTGACCAGCTGGCAACCTGGATGTCACAACCACACCCCAGGAAGCCATGATGGCGTAATGAGATGTAGATGTGGGTTTTGTCTGTTGGTTCTACCAAACTAAATACTGTAAAATCATAAGTAGTTTCAAACGTTTGAGCCAGTCTCATGGTTTCTCCTGTTTCCAGTCTTTATGTTAACCTACGCTAAACTAACCACTAGCTGGCTTTAGATTTACAGAATATACAGTCATGGAAAATATTATTAGACCACCCTGTTTTTGTCAATTTCTTTTCATTTTAATGTCTGGTACAACTAAAGGTACATTTGTTTGGACAAATATAATGATAATAACAAAAATAACTCATAAGAGTTTATGTTAAGAGCTGATATCTTCCATGCTCCATGGTTTTCTTGATAATAACCAAAATCACTTAAGGTCTTCCATCAATAGCTATGACATTGTAATGCTAAAAAAACAGTGCTTTTAGGCATTTCATGTTTTCTTTTCTGTTTGTTTTAGGCACATGACACACACAGTAGTTAGTACTTGATTGCATAACCATTGTTTCTGATGACTGCAGCCATGCGTCTTGGCATGCTCTCCACCAGCTTCTGACATTGTTCTGCTGTCACAGCAGTCCATTGCTATTGCACAAATTCAAACAAATTTGCTTTGTTTTTGGGCTTGTGGTTCTCCATTTTGTGTCTGATGATTTTCCACAGGTTTTCAACTGGATTTAGATCTGGTGATTGAGCAGGCCAAGGAATGGTTCCAGTGGTCTGGTTCTTCATCCAGGCTTTAACTGAACTTACCATGTGGCAAGGGGTATTGTCTTTTTGGAAAATCCAGTCATTCAAGGCAGGAAAGAGTTTTCCAGCTGATGGCAGAAGACTGTTTTCAAGAGTATCCCTGTACATGACCTGGTTCATTTGCCCTTCGCACAATTACATTTGCCTTGTTCCACCCATACTGAAACAACCCCAGATCGTCACTGATCCACTCCCATGTTTTACTGTAGGGGCAAGACAGTCTGGTTTGTAGGCTTGTCCAGGCTTCTTCCTAACCAATAAGTTGGCTGGAGTGGGCATCAACTGAAAATTGGATTTATCACTGAAGAGAACCTCAGCCCAATCATCAATAGTCCAATTGTGATCCTCAGCAAAAAGTAACCAGGCTTTCCTCTGTATTTCATTGATGAAGGGCGTCTTCTGTGTCCTGTGTGGCTTCAGACCAGCCTCAAGAAGTCGCTTTCAAACTGTCCTTGCCGAACAAGTCACATTTCTTGACAGTGCCCGCTCATTTTTAAGGTCCCTGAAGGTCTGACAAGTTCTAAATTGTCCATATGTGTGAGTGTGCTTGATTGTCTGTCTCTAAGTGTAGCCCTGTGATAGACTGGCGACCTGTCCAGGGTGTCCCCTGCCTTCACCCTGAGTCAGCTGGGATAGACTCCAGCCCC
>NW_007581660.1:0-3969 GCF_000690725.1 Stegastes partitus | reverse complement strand
GGCAGTAAAAGCGCCGCTACTGCAAATGGTGCAAGACAGGAATGCTGGTAGAAAACTGTTAAACATGTTAATATATAAAATTTTACCAATGCAGCTGCTTATTTCCAACTGACAGCTGCACGTTAAAGTTTAACTTTAAACTTCATATATTTAAACATGATCTTGTATTGAAGTGCATTTAGGTCTGACACTGACCCGTGATGCAGGACATCACTTTAAAAATGGACAAATCAAAGAAATTTTCTGTAATAAACACCAGTAGAAGAATCAATTTTCTGTTTTCAATTAGCTGAGGTGCCAGCAGAGTAAATGGACTTGACAGCAAATCAGAGCCAAACATCCATCCATCCATTATCTATACACCGCTTAATCCTCACTAGGGTTGCAGGGAAGCTGGAGTCTATCCCAGCTGACTCAGGGTGAAGGCAGGTTCACCTGGACAGGTAACCAGTCTATCACAGGGCTACACAGAGAGACAACCAAGCACACTCACACTCACACATACGGACAATTTAGAATCACCAATTAACCTCAACATGTTTTTGGACTGTGGGAGGAAGCCGGAGAACCTGGAGAGAACCCACACTGCACAGGAAGAACATGTAAACTCCAAACAGAAAGATCCTAGGCGTCCTAACTGGGATGCGAACGACAACCTTCTTGCTGCGAGGCAATGGTGCTAACCACCAAGCCACCTTGCAGTCCAGAGCCAAACACAAAAACATCCATCCATCCATTTTCTATACACCGCTTGATCCTCACTCTAGGGTCGCAGGGGGGCTGGAGCCTATTCCAGCCAACTTAGGGCGAAAAACATAAAAACATATTTATGGGATTTCTAAATCGCCAACTAAATACACGTCTGGCTCCCATGACAACGTGATATTTAGTGTGTGATGCTGTAACTACACGGCTTCATTCAGTTATATTAGTAACGCACAACTCAGCATGTTTACAGATAAAACACATTCTGTCAGCTGAGAATCTGCATCGCTCATAAATAACAGTCAGGAAATGATCTGGTTAAAGGGAGACGCTCTTTCCAGCAGATTTAAATCTTAAACTCTGAACACAACCTGTTCTGCCCTGAATAGGTTCAAGTGGACATGGAGTTATTGTTAAAATGTGTTTTAAATCATTCTATGCAGAAATAGTTCAGACTGTGTGAGGAGGTCCTGAACCTCACTACCTGGTGTTCCCTCAATAACCTGGCACTCAACTCCTCACAGACAACGGAGTTGGTGCTGTACTTCAGGCAGAACAGGGAGGACCACCTCCACCTGCTATAGAACAGATTCACCGTTCAGCATAAGTTACCATGGTGATGTACCCTGGTAAGAAGTGAACCACCTTCGTAGGACCGAAAACCCAGGATTTAACCTGAAGTTACCTCGCTAACCCCTAATCCTGCTTTGTAGTACAGGCCCCAGGTTAGCTCCACACAGTATCAGTTACCGTGGAAATCTCGCTCCACAGCATCAGTTACCATGGAGATCTAGCAGGTTAAAAGAGAACCACCTTTGTGACACTGAAAACTCTGACTTCAGGCTCAACATAGCTGATAAGCCACTAGTCTGGCTTCGTAGTACAGCCCTCTGGTGCGTTCATGTGTTGGAGCACACAGAACAATGTGCAACAGAACACTTAATCTTTGATGCCTTTACTCATGGCTGCTTGTTCTTAAAATTTGAGATAACTGTCAGTGTTTCTGGATGAGAACTGTCTCAAGTACAATTTCAAAGGTAAGACTGTTAAAGACCTCTAAATGTTGCGTCAAGAGGATGATTTTCCACAAATGCTGTTCTCTAAGCTTGTATTATGTACATGTGCCTGGTTTTCATGTGAACAGGTTTTGAGGCCAAATACATGCCTGAAGAGGTCTCTGACACTCTTACCTTTGAACCTTTGCATTATAGACAGTCAATCATCTTCAGTTTCTCAAACACCAGGCAACCACATTTAAGATATTAAAGATGATGTAATTCTTTGTTATCACTGACACAATGATGAATTCAGAAGCTGCAGTAATACAATATTGTACATGGGTTCAATACCATGAGGGGAAATACACTGTATGACACTGATGTTACATATGTACAGTGCTCTTGCCAAAATATACTAATATGAGTATGGTGAGGTCAGACTGGAGGCACATGTGCATCACACAGGCACTGATTTGTCTTTAACAAAGGCGAGGAAAGCTCACTAACTGAGCTATTTCTAGTCAACTGTGAAAATTGTTCTGAGCTAAAAATAACTACAAATTCATTTCAAGCATTCTGTTCAGTTGTTTTCTTTTGAGTCACAGCTGCTAAGCTGATCTAAATAACTGCCATCTAAACAGATGCGTCGACACAGTAAATGATCTCTGTTTTGACGAAAATCTCATCAGTTCAACTCTTCCATAACTAACAAGCCTCTTTCATTGCACTTGAAAACGAGGCATCATGTAGATCAGCTAGTGCCTCAGTGTGTGGATGTGCTGAGCACATTTCAGGTAATTCAACATCACATTTAGATTTTCTGTGATCAAGTGGAAACAGTGTCCTGATGGTGGTGCGACAGGAAAGCATCAGAATGAGTCTCTACACCAGTCTGGTTATGCTTTTTTTGAGCTCATGTTGAGTATTCTGAAAGCAGCAAAGGATAATAATGATTTGGGTGATTGTGTTGTGTCAAAATCAGGAAAATCAAGCTCAGTTTTATACATATTTTAAAGCAATCAACTGAACAGCTCTGCAGCAGTATATGGAGTAGGTGGAATATGAAAGCTGAATAAATAAGTCTAGCTAATGCAAAATTTGAAATTTGAAACTGGTTAGACATCATTAGAAAGATTCCATCACATAATTAAAACTGCAAGCAGCGTTGGATGGGCCCTTGTACTTGCATGCATGTCGGACGCGACGCACATCGAGGTGGTGGCAGAAATGTACTCTGGGCACAGCAACAATCACCTAACCGTAACCCTAACCACATTTGAAGTTAATGTGGTCAGCCGGCTAATAATGGCAGATACAAGTGTAAAGCATGTTGTTTCCTATTGCCAGCAGGTGGCGCTATGACCGTGAATGTTTTTTGCCATATGGGTTTCATCAGGGCAGGACTTCGATCAACTATGTAAAGTGTGAGGCAGATTGGACACACTTCCTTTTTGAAGGCCGCCACTGCCACGCCCTTAGACTTTTGCAGAGCGTTTCGACAACTTTTAATCACTAAGCCCTGTTTTGTGCACTGACCAAATTTGAGGCAGGTAGGTGTTAACCCCTAGGTTTGAATATGACAAAAATCACAAAAAATTGCAGTTATTTCAAAATGGCGGACTTCCTGTTGAGTTTACGGTTTGAGTCCAAGAGGCTTTTTTGTGCATCTTGATGTGTTACATCTGTCTACCAAATTTCGTAGATGGAGGATTGTGGAATCCCTCACTGTGCTGGCTGCCATGCAGTGACAGCGTGCTGCTGTCTGTATGTCGCCAAATACATGGTTCAAATACAGTTAATATATGAACTGTTTTTTTTCACAGTTCAGCTGATGTATATAATAATGTACAGTGTTTTTTGTTACCACATGTATGTGTGTAACGTGTTTCGTGTGCTGAGTGATCATAACCGGCTGAGAAGAGGCTCCAGGTGAGGCAGGCAGTTCTCTTGCCTCATGGCAGGGGACGCTCGTGATCCCAGACATTCTTCTTGTGACTCTGTGGCTGCAGAGTAAGTGACAGCAAGCTAGACTAGGTACTGTATATAGTTAGCAAGTCAAGTCAAGAAATATAAGGAGACTTTTACAAAAAAGTAACAGATATTTTGTCCAGAAGGAGCGGAGCATGGACTTCATTTAAAGGTAAAGGTAAGACCACAATAACTTAAAAAAAAGAAAGAAAGAAAGAAAGAAAGAAACGTGTGTTTTGTGAGCTGCAGTTTGTATGTGTAAAGAATGCAGATATGAAACATAACCCGTAAACTGCTG
>NW_007581659.1:0-3970 GCF_000690725.1 Stegastes partitus | reverse complement strand
TCAGGAAAACAGAGTCATTTGACGTTTGGACACATTCACAGTTTGAAGTTTAGGAGTGTGCAGCCATTTGTACACATTCACACTGGAAGTTTGAGTTTACATACAGTGCCCATAAAAAGTGTTCACCTCCAAGAATATATACAACTTTTATTGCTTTTTATCCTTGAATCATGATCACTTTAGTTTTTCATTTCAGTGCAAACAGATTTTCACAAAGAAATGTCAATTAATCAGGGCTCATTGATGTTGCGATACCATGAAGACAAAGGAATGCTTCAAGCAAGTCAACGAAAACGTTATTGAAAGTCCTTGATAAGTCAAGCCCAAAACACTTCCCATAATCACAAACACACCATCTCCAAAATGAAGCACGGTGGTGGCAGCATCATGATGTGGGAATGTTTCTCAGCAGCAGCCCTGGAAGGCTTGTAAAGGTAGAGGGTAAATGAATGCAGCAAAGTGTAGAGAAATCCTGGAGGACAACCTGTACTGAGACTTGGAGAAGACTTGTTTTCCATCAAGACAACAAGCCAAAGCAAACAGCCAAAGCTCCACAGAAATGGTTTAAAGACAACAAGGGGAATGTTCTGGAGGCCCAGTCAGAGTCCAGACCTCAACCAAACCCATGAGGTTTAGTGCCTGGCCTTGGAAAGGCCTGTTCAGCCATTGTGTCCATCCAACACACTAGGATGAAGAGACAGAGCTTGTGTAGTTTTGCAAAGAAGAATGGAGTAAAATCTTTACTCTTTATAGGCCTTGTGCAGTATGATCCTCACGTGTCTTACCTGCAGTATAGTGAGATCATTTGCTAGCTGTCAGTAAAGGCAAAACTACTACCATGATTAGGTTTCGTCAAAAGGCTGCAATCAAATCTCAACTTGAATGTAGCTGAGTCTTTGCAACAGAATATACTGAATTTCTAAAGTGAGGAAAGTCTTCGATGGATGGGACCTTTCAGTAAAAAGGAAACAGAAAAAAGAAAAAGGAAGGAATATCCGAAAATAATTAAACTGGTGTGATATTTTTGACCTTACAAGAATATTGTGAGGAGTGACAAGTAACTTTGACCTTCAGATGAATGTCCTGGAGTGTCACACCCTCCAAATGATATTTATGTAAAGTATGTTTAAGTTAAGGTTGAAAAGTTCTAAATGGTGCCAACATGATTCCAATGCAAACGGGGGGACCTCTGTCAGTCATTCCAACACCATCCACTGAATCTGTAGACACCATTGTTCTTCTTCACCTAATGGTTGCAGAGATATTAGCCAAAAAAAAAAAAGCTGTGTATTGGTTTTGAGATATTATTCATTATTTTGGATGTGTTGCAAATTTCCATAGACCAACATTCAAAAAAGGAAATGTATAAAATCACACATCACAGATTTTGGCACCAGAATGAAAAGCATATCACATCACATCAGTATTATTAAGATTGCAGCTTTGGAACAATGTTTCTATCTGCAAGCATATTCAAGCGTACAGAAGAACATAGAAAAAAAAACTTAAATGTGCAATTCATGGAGAAATTGCAACCGTGATTGCTGGCAGCTGCGGCAGGTGGGTGGAAATTGCTCCAACAGCTCAGCACATGTACGTAAGGAACCTGTTGTCGAACCTGTAACTTCACAATTGGAGCACTGTTCACGTGACCAACTGAGCACCAGCCACCACCAGATAGCAGACATGTTTCATCATATCCAGGATTTGTTTTCATATAGACCATGCTGCTGTTAAGTTGAAGTGTCACGCAAAGGCCTTCAAAGACCACAAATGACTGCCACAGCACTCTCTTGTTAAGTAATCTAATCTGTTTTAAGCATCACATCAATATGCCTAATACTGCAGCTGTTTCCGACCTGAGCCTGCACTTTGAAGCACGGTGGCTTATCGGTAACAGAGTAGTAGAAAATAAAGAGAAGTGCGTTGTATGTACGTCCCGCTCTGTACTCCTGCTGTATTCTCTTTCACCGTGTCTCGACAAATAAATGGATCCGGTTCACAAGGTTTACTGCCTCCCATGCTGTCTGTCTTGACAGCGGCCCAGACTGCTTGTTACCAGCACAGAACGAGCCAACACAGTAGTGTCGTTTACAACACTATACGCCATGGAGCTGAGAGGGTAACACAGCTTTGGAACCATGTTTTTAACTACAAACATATTGGAGGTATTGCACATTCAAAATCATATGGACAAAGATGTAAGAAATATAATATAGAGTTAAAGAGACCCATTAGGCTAACAACAGTTAGGTTAGGATTTCAAAATGCAGAATATTATGTGTAGCTGAAAAACAAACAGATTGTGCAGTTTTTTGACAATCGTACAACCAGTATGAGGAAACGTTAGTGTGACGTATTTGTGGAATAAACAGCTGGAGGACCCAAAGTGCTGATTGTAAATGAACAGACAAGTAGACTTCTGAGTTTTGTACCAGTTCAATGACTGTAACAGCAGAGTGTCTTGGAGGGACAAAAAATCTGTTTGTGGCAGATATTTTCAAGTATCACCAAACATTCTCACTTTTTAATCCAAATAAAACCTTAACAATTTTGAAGCATTCTCAAAGTTTATAGCTTTATTCATGTTTTTAAATAGAGCTTATTTGTACAATTGGACAATCATTGTAATTATAAATATCAGAAAATAGTAAAAACAAAATGAAATGCTCATTCTAATATTTCCCAGTTAAAGAATTCAAATTCATTTTTATATTTGAATATTTAAAATCTAAAACCCAAAGATATTGAAGTTATTGTCACATATGAAAAAAAAATCATGTTTCAGAGGCTGAAAGCAGCTTCATAAACAACAAAGAAAGTTACAGATCAGTCTGTTCTCTCATCACCTCACTGACTGATCGCTGCAGCTCCAATGTGTTTCTACATTTGATTCAATTCCAGTCTTCCAGAAAACCCTTTACAGCAACTATAGAATACAACTATTCATCAGAATGATCAAACATTTAAAACACGCTGAGCATGAAAAGTTGTAACATTGGACCGTCTGTGATTCTCAGCTACAAGAAAAAAGTCAGATAGTTATTGATGTAAAATATGTAGATGTATTTACAGATTTAATGACTGCAGTATTACTTTCAGGCACCTTTCTCTGTCATACTAACTCATGTTATGTTACTGAACACACATCTTAAGTAGTTTTCATCACTGAAAAGTCACAAAGGAAGCATTCTTCCAAAAGAAATGCAATGTATGTCTCATCTACTAAACTGTCAAAGTTCCTTCAGAAAACTAGAAGTGAACTACAGATCATGGACCTAAATCAAAGCTGAACACCAACCGACCCTCACACACTGCAACTACTCTGATTGAGTTTAATGAACTCAGCAGTGTCGTCAATATTCCAAAGACAAAATCCTGCATGTAGCGGCTGAGTGAACGTGGTCTGGACTCTGTGGAGGAGAGTCATGGTTTTAGAGACGTAGTAGAAAGACAGAACACCTGCTCTGTGGTCCAGGTAGACTCCTACTGTGGTGGTCCGACGAACTGAGACGGAAGTTTGAGTGTTGTTAAAAAATGCATGTTTGTCTACGTTACAACGTACAGCCTGAGATTTGTCATTGAATCCAAATCCACATTCATTTGAATGCCCTACTCTGCTGATATTCTTGTACGCGACTGCTACATCAACTCCTCCTCCTCTTCCATTCCACTTCACCTCCCAGTAACAACGTCCAGTCAGACTCTCTTTACTCAGAACCTGAAAACGTGTAATGAATCTGTCTGGATGATCAGGATAAGACTGACGTTGTTTCATTAATGTTACCTTTGTGTTTCCCTCTGATAAGAACAGATATTGGTTTGCTGTGTTTGGATCCAGAGTGATTTCTCGTGAATATTTTAAGAACTCAGCTCTGGTCTTTGGTTCTGGTTCTGGTTCTGACAGTAAAACATCCTCGTCAGTGATGGCCAGTGAGATGTTTGTCCATGTGTCCCTCAGAACGTCCTG
>NW_007581658.1:0-3973 GCF_000690725.1 Stegastes partitus | reverse complement strand
CATGACTCCACTCTTGGCTCATTTTAGCCTTACATGGTAGTTAGGAGGGTTCAGCCAAGATGGCGACAGCCAGTGTCACCAAACTACGACTCAAATTTGTTCTTTAGTGAAACTATGGGTGAAGACAGAGAGGTTTTGTCCAGAAATGGCGACATTTTCTTAATGGTCAGCATTTAACTGTATATAATTCTGGGCATCATGACAGCTCCTTGAAAGTAAAATCCAAAGGCTGTATAGAAAAGATGACTGTAGCCTCCAGGTCTGAAAAGTGAGCATGGAAACGCCTTAAACCTGCATACTTCCTAGCTGCCAGCAGGGGGCGACTCCTTTTTGCCTTATGCAGGGCTGCATTTCTGGTTCTTGTGACCCACAATCAATATATAAACAAGACAGTTAAAGCTTAAGGAGCAATATTATGACAAAGTACTACATCCTAATTGTATGCATACTGACACTGATTTTGAATTGTGGTTCAACAGAAGTATTTTAAAAAACAAACAAACAAAAAAAACAAGCATGATGGGACCCGAAAACTATTATTTAGTTGAACAACCCTTTGAGCCAATCACTGCATCAAGTGTTTCCTGTAACTCTCCATCAGACTTCTGCACCTGTTGACAGGGATTTTGATTTTGTCCCACTGCTCATCAGCAAAGTGCTCTAATTTGTCCAGGACAGTTTTGTTTTTGTTTTTTAAAATTATTCTTTTCAACCAAAATTCAGAAGCAACATCTTATTTCACTAAATTATAATTTAGCAAATTTTTATTTATTATTACTTTTTTCAGTCTCTAGTTGTTTGAGTGACTATTGTGAATTTTCTTTAATGGAAGGGTATGAATACATTTGAGGACGACTGTATTGGTAGGACAAAACAAAATGTGCGATTTAGAGAGCAGGGAAAGTTTGACGCTTTATCCTGGATGCAGCAGCAGCTGTTGTTTTCTGTCATGAACTATGGCACAAGGTGTTGTTTTTAGTGCCCAGGTTCATGTGGATTTTGTCAGTGTAGACCTTGTAGCTCACATATTCAGAGTCTTCTGCGTCCAGTTGAGAGTCCAGAGAACAGTCGTCAACGTCCTGATCGCTCCCCTCGCTGTAGCACTCTGCACGGGCAAAAAAACAAAAGAAGTAAACAGATAAACAGAGAGAGTAAAGGAAGGACACAAGAAGAAAAGGAGAAAAGGAGTTACAAGAAGTTAAAGATGGGAGTAGAGTCAGAAAGATGGAAGGAAAAAGACTTAAAATAAGAAATATATAAAGACGAGCAAAGTTTGGAAGAAGAAAAAGGAGCAGCCACACAGGAATGAAAAAAATTAATAGAAAAGCAAAGGAAGGAAAGGAGTGAAGCAGCTGCAGAAGGAAAGAAAAGAAAAATGAGTTAGAATTCTGTGAAAAAGGAAGATGGGAGTGAGGACACAAAGGGAGAAAAAATGAGAAGAAAGACTAGAAAAATAAAGTTGGAATCAAAACATTAAAATGTAGGAAGATGTAGAGAACAGAAGGGTATCATTTAAAAGAGAAGAAGAACTATGAAAGGAAGTAACAGCGGTTAATGATCATGATTGTTTTCTTGTTTGCACCACATACAGTACAGATGTGTGTCAGTTATATTTAAGCGTCTGACCTTCGCTGTCGATCAGTTCGCACGGCTCGGCTGCTTCTGACAGTTTGCTGATCCACCTGCAGACAGATTCTCGGCCTTAAAGACTGCAGCATTCGACATGATAGACAGCAACCACTCATCAAATCACAAGATGACAAACAGAGATATGAAGATGATGAGGAGGAAGAGGAACTAAGTACATTTTTGTTCCTCTAAAAGTGGTGGCATAACAGGCGATGAACATTACCACATACTGAAAATACATGACACCGCTTTCTTGTTTGTGTTTACTGTAACTGTCTAATGAAGACAGGAATGCTAAAAAAACAAAAAAAAAGCTCTAGATGTTCTTGGTCCTCATAGGATGAACCCCAGTTGTTGTAGTAACCCCTTTACTTCCTGTGGTATCTGGTGTTCCACGTCATTGTATATGATTAGAGTCCCCAGGTCAAAGGTGATATCTGGATCTTGGAACTATGAGCCTTGTAGATGTATAAGTAGAGTAATCAGGTTAAAATCCATCTGGAGAGTCATCACATCATCTAGAGCAGGGGTACCTCTGCTGTGGTTCCTTGTGGCTTTGGAAAATAAATAGTGAGTATTTTAATTTAAATGTATTTTATTTTAGCTCGTTAGTTTTTAAAATGTAATTCTAAATTTGAAGATGTTTGTGAACTTGCTCAAAATATGGGTCATAACCACTGATGTGCGACACTCGCCGACATGTGCAGTGTTGCCACCTTGATGACGTTCTCGCTAAATCTGGCAAATTTCCAAATCATCTTGGCAGTTTTTTGAGGGTTTTTTTGGCTAAAGTGACTAGCAACAAATCTAGCGACTCTTTCTAGTGTTATTGGAGACTTTTCTGGTGTTTTGGAGACTCTGAAAACACGTATCATTGTGCAGTTACTGTCCTCAACGAGCAGCGGTGCTGCCGTGAGCTCCTCCCGTCCCAAAGCGCTCACAGGCGGTCAGCAGTCTGGTCAGCAGTCCAGCTGCAGGCAGCAGGACAACCAGAAGGCATTTTTAGTTTGCTTTAGGTGGATAATTTAAGATTGGCTTTTTATTTCATAAATACCAGGGTAATTTAAATAGATATTTAGTATTTTAATTAAAGGTAACCTTCAACCCAGCGTCTTTTTTGTTGTTGTTGGTGTTAAAAATGTTTTTGTTGCAGAAATAAAATTTTGTTTTCTCTGTAGCAGTTCATTGATTTCATAAATGCAACACACAAGTTTTTTTTTTTATACATGGCATAAAGGTAAAAACAATATATGCAGTGTTATCTTAATTTTAGATTTCAAAGGGGTTTTGGAAACGTCTACCCTTTCCTCTAATATTATTTATAATAGCAGACATATAGCATTCACATCAGGCGGCCATGGTGCCTCGCTGGGTGACATTGTGTTGCAGCAAAAACTAAAAATCAGTCTACAATGAGGCAGCTAGCAGCTTTGTGATGTTGTGTTATGTGCAAAGTGGTACTACATGTTGGTGGTCAGCAGGTGTATTGTATAATGGACCCATAGTTCAGCCTAAATAGAATAAAGACTGTTACACTTCCTACTCAGGCTCAGTATTAAAAATCCTCCTAATATTACTTATAAGGTGAAAATAAATAGTAAAGTAGTCAGGAAGCAGTGACATACTCACTTGTTCATCTCTGTGAAGCTTTCTGCAGCGATCAGAATGTTCACAACAAGAGGATGACTGGCTGTGATGGCACTGAAACCAAACACAGAGCAGGTCAGAGGTCAAACACACACTAACCTACTGCACACATCAACAGCTGATGGAGTCACTCAGCAGATTTCTCACCACGTAAATTTGATTTGACCAAATGAGACAGTTGGACTACTGTTTAACTGTATGTGTTTTTTTTAAAGACATTATGTTGGTGTAACTTCATGTTGACAGTGTGAAGCAGCAGCAGCAGAGTGTCTGGCCACAAACAGCCGACTCAGGCCGGTGCTGGGTTTTTGTGGGTCGGCTCTAACTGAGAGCTGCACACTTTAAGACGGACTGGTAAAAGCAAACGCGTCGTACTGTTTCTTCCTGCACTGCTTGGCCTGTTGGACGGTGAAGCCGGAAAGGTTGATGAATCCTTCGGCTTTCTCGGCCTGCAGAGAAGAAAAACGAGATCAGAGCGCTGAGAGAGCTGCCAGTGGTCAAAGAGACAGGATGCAGAGAGTCGCCTCGCTGCTTCGGACTGCAGAGGATCACGTTTGATCTGCAGGGTGACCTACTTTCTTTCTGACTGTGTACTGAGGTGAATTCATTCTACCAACACCAAGAGCTGGTTTCTGACAGACCTGAAAACTATTTACAGTCACAGAAGTACACAACATGCCTGAGAACCATTGGTATT
>NW_007581657.1:0-4024 GCF_000690725.1 Stegastes partitus | reverse complement strand
GTGACCTGGAGGACTGAGGATCTTCAGACAAGTTTAATTAGACGTGTGGCGACTCACAGGTTTCTGCAGACGGACGGTCAGGTCAACCACGGACACGTTGGGGGTGGGAACCCGGAAGGCCATGCCGGTCAGCTTTCTGCAAAACATGGATCAGAACCTGAGTACTGCATCTCCTCAGAAACAGCAGAACCAGCTGGTGTTAAAGAGCGTTGGTGGCACCGACCCGTTGAGCTCGGGGATGACCTTCCCCACGGCCTTGGCGGCGCCGGTGGAGGCAGGGATGATGTTCTGGCTGGCACCGCGGCCGTCCCTCCACAGCTTCCCGGACGGTCCGTCCACCGTCTTCTGGGTGGCCGTGATGGCGTGAACGGTGCTCTGACAAACACACACACGGTTAAACGACCTCAAACCCGTCTCTGGTAAACTCTGGTCGGTGAATGGAAGTGATGCTCACCATCAGACCCTCGACGATGCCAAAGTTGTCGTTGATGACCTTTGCGAGAGGAGCCAGGCAGTTGGTGGTGCACGAGGCGTTACTGGGGAGGAGCAGACAGCAGGTTGGATTTCACAAACCTCAGTTTCACAGAAACGTTTCCTATTTGGGACAGTTGGTGCAGAGAACCAGACTGCAGGTTTACGTCCTCTACAGAGGATCTAGGAGTCGGTGGAGGTGACGGTGGAGGACGGCCTCATCATCCAACATGGACGTTTTTATTTTACCCTGATGCTGCCATTTTATTTATTGTACTTATACATTTTGCAGATGTCATCTCGCGCCAATTCTGCACCGAGTTTGTTTTGTTTGTTGCTGAACTGGGAACCTGGAACTAGAATTCTTAACGGTTCTTCCCCTCAGAGACGTATAAAGCATTCTGTCTGACACTTGTTTTAACTGAGGCTTCCTGCTTTTAGGGAATTCTAGAGAAATGTAAACACCAGAAATCCCTCCAGTGAAAGAGTTCAAACTGAGCTGAATGAGATGAAACCAAAACGACAATCAGTCTACGATGAGCAGCACGAGACACAAAGGTGAGAATGTGACATTTAAAATGTGACTAAAGACAAAAACTGGTTTCTTCTAACAGGAATGAATTTGTAGTAAAACATTGAGGTGATGTTTCTCGTGCTGACGTTTTATATCTGTGAGCCTCAGCTGTTTAACGGGATATTTATTCTGTTTTATTCAACTTTGAGTTTTCTTCACTTTGCGGCTGCTGAACATCTGAAGCTCGACTCGTTTTCATCTCGTTTTACTTGCAGCTCGTTTCGGGTTTCAGTTCACGTGACCAACTTTGCCTTTTGATGTTTTGTTCTTGTTGTCCAAGTTTTTATTTTGAGTTGAAATAAAGGTTGAATAATTGAGAGGAAACTTATTCATAAATTATATACAGATGCTGCACAGGAACCAGTTCCTCAGTGGTACTGTGGAAGAACCGTTTAGCGTTTGGTTCTTTATAGAACCACTTCTGCAAAGAGGAGCACATTTTCATTTTTTTTTACAACTCGTACAGGAACGTTCTGCGGTTCCCAACTTTAGGAAGGAGCTCCCATCCAATAAGACACGTGTTCCCAAAGACAAAACAGATTATTTACAGGTTTCATTACTGCAGGAAGAGCAGCAGAACTCAGAGACCGGGTTTAAGTTCTACTGAAACGGCTGGTAAACCTGCAGTGGACTCTATAAATAACACTGAAGGTCGCTTTGTGTTCTTTGGCGTCGGTTCTCCTTCTTGGATTGTGTTTGGAGACGCCGACATGTTAAATATCGAGTCTTAGTCTAAAATAATTTGATAAAAGCAGAAACTTGTGTCTGATCAATCCAAGACCAGCGACTGAATCCTTTTTAATTTAAGGCTCTTAAAATATAATTTGCATTTTTTCCTGCAGTGCATCAGTTGGTACAAGAAAAAAATCTCAAGACCAACAAGTTGAAGGCCTTTGTTCGTCTGGATATTTCAGAAATAGATTTCACAGTCATGTTGTGTCTCCTACATTCACTGATGAAGTTCTTTTACTCATATTTTGAAGCTGCCCGTCAGAAAACTGTTTCAGCGCTTCGGTCAGTTCCGGTTCTTTGTTTGGTTTCTCATCTTTCACATCCTGTTTCAGAAACGCAACGATCGGAGGCGTGTTGTTCTCACCTGACCACCTTCAGCGAGTTGCTGTACTTCTCGTGGTTGACGCCCATCACGAACATGGGGGCGTCAGCGCTGGGGGCAGAGATGATGACCCGCTTGGCGCCGCCCTTCAGGTGAGCCTGAGGTGGTACAAGTCGGTAAATCACTGTTCTCAGTCACAAACTGAACATTTCTACATTTATTAAAACAACCAGCAGGTACAGAAGCCTCCTCCCTGCTGGTGAAGCCATTAAACTGAACATTTGTTTTACATTCAGTACATGGTGAACATACTGAGGCCTTCTCGATGGTGGTGAAGACTCCGGTGGACTCGACCACATACTGAGCTCCAGCTTCACCCCATTTAATGTTGGCCGGGTCCCTCCTGGTGGAGAAACACAGAATAAAAAAAGGTTAGAATGTGGTTTTACCGATGTGTGTGTATGTGGATCTGACGGTTTAAATAAAACCCAGCGGGTGAACGCACTCGTGGAAAACGGTGATTTTGTGTCCGTCGATCACCAGTTTGTCGCCTTCGATCTTCACTTCGCCCTTGAAGCGTCCGTGAGTCGAGTCGTACTTGAACATGTAAACCTGAACAAGAGACGAGAAGATGGTATAAATATTAGAAAAGCCTCTTTTAAAATTGGAGTTACAAAAACAAACCCCCCAAAAAATAATGTATAGAAAACCTGAAAATGGTAGAAAAAACTGAAAATGATAAAACATTAAAAAGAGGAGGGAAAAAAAAATTCAAAGATTAGAAAGAAAACCACAGAAAAGGCAAAAAAAAAACAAAAAACAACAGAGCAAACAAACACTAAAAAAAAGACACGAACACGTCGGAAAAGATCAAGAAACATTTGAAGAAAGGGAACAAAGCATTAGAAAAACTAAAACTTCTGAAATTAGACAGTTATAGGTTTGGAGAAAAAAATGAAAATTACAGTAAAAAAAAAAAAGCCAAGAAAACCCCAAATAAAGACCAAAAACAGTAAATTAGAGAAAGAAAACTAAAGATGGAAACATTAGAAAAGGCAATAAAACACAAAAAAGCCAAGAAAAGAGAAAAACTAAACAAACGCTGTGACGACAGAAAGAACATCAGAAAACACAAGAACATTTAAATGGAATAAAATATTACAAAGAGCCGAGAAAACGTCTTCAATTAAGATCAGAAACTATATAAAGTCGAATTCAAACACCTGATGGCTTCAGGCGGGTTCTGAACCGACTGTTCTGTTTGTTCCACAGCGCTGCAGTTAAAACACGGTTCTCCTGTTCTCAGTCTGAACTGTGGAACCTTCTGCCGAATCAAGACTTTAAGAGTTCTGAGTAAGAAGTGAAGCCACAAGGTGGTGCTTGATGGATCACGTTGTGACTCCAGACTTTAGAGCAGGGGTGTCGAATCCTGGTCCTCGAGGGCCACAGTCCACCATGTTCTAGATGTTTCCTTCTTCCAACACACCTGATTCAAATGATCAGCTCATCATCAAGCTCTGCAGAAGCCTGATAACCATCCTGAGTGTGTTGGAAGAAGAGAAACATCTAAAACATGCAGGATTGTGGCTCTCGAGGACCAGGATTGGACACCCCTGGTTTAGAGGCTCTGAATCTGTGGTTCTGCTGCAGGCTCACCATGTACTCGAGGTCGATGAACGGGTCGTTGATGGCCACGATCTCCACCTTCTTGGAGGTGAAGGCAGCTCGAGTCACCAGACGGCCGATACGACCGAACCTGAAAGCGGCAACAGAGCAGTTAGTCAGAACGGCCACTAGATGGAGACAAGAAACCAGGAAGTGTAACCACGGTCACCGATGGTCTGCTGGGACCAGATCTTGATCTGATAACGGAAAAATGAGACTCTCTCTCATGAATCCTCTGAGCAGCTTCTGGCTCATTTTTC
>NW_007581656.1:0-4027 GCF_000690725.1 Stegastes partitus | reverse complement strand
GATTGTCGCAGCTGTGATCTGAGTTCGAATCCCACCCGTTGCGGTGGGGTTCAGGGGGGATATTTATTTTTTTGTACACTAATTAAGACTCTAAGAAGTGGTACCTTGGTGCGGACCATCCCAGGTCTCTGGTCTCTGACGTGCTCCAGCGTCGCGGCGATGTCGATCTCCTTCACACCTGAGAGGAAACAGGCTGATTAAAAGTGGATCACAGGAGCAGAATAACCACGAAACAAACAGACTGACATGTGGAGCTGACCTTTAGCCATGCGGTTCAGGACCATGTCGATCAGGATGTAGGTCCCGGTCCGACCTGTTCCGTCGCTGTGGAAACACAAGACAACCTTTACCCGACATCCCCGAATCACACTGAGCAGACTGCGACGAGACGCTTCAGTTCCTTACCTGCAGTGGACGATGATGGGGCAGGACCGTCCTCGGTAGCATTTATTCACCTTCCTGAGGACAGAAAACGACAATGATTGGTGGTTAACAGACGACTAAAGAAAAACCGTCTATCAATTTCTTCAATTCTTAGGCATGACTTTAGGCTCTTTCATAGATTATACAAATTATATCTTTCTTTTTAAGTGTGTTTTACTGCAGACTGCTAATAATTTAAATCTATGAAAGAACCAAGATAGATAGATAGATAGATAGATAGATAGATAGATAGATAGATAGATAGATGTGGGGGGTAAAGGGGGAGGTTTTCGGGGCAATGGACCTCCTGCTGCAGCCACATCAGTCCATGATCATTTTTGTGACTATGCAACTGGACCCAGACTACTAGCTGCAAACCACAAGAATGACACAGACTGATATGTTGAAAAACTAAACCACCTCCATCGCACAGGGTGGGGAGGGGGGTTAGGACACAGGGGAACAGGTAGGAGAGGGGGGAGGGTATGGAAGGTTACTGGCTTTAATCTGCTGTCTACATCTGGGCCAAAGACAGAAGAAAGTAAACATCTGGTGCATCTCATATTATTAGAATACGGTGGAACAAGACTTACACAGCTCAACACTTGTAAGTGGAAGTGTCTAGGGGACACTTCTCACTGGGTTTGATATATTTCAGCTTATGTGCATTTAGCATTGAACTTTTTTCCACCTCTTTCTAATGACAGGAGATGCCCCCGCAGCATGTGGACCTGCAGCAGCTGCAGTACCTGCGGAAGTCCAGCAGGGGGCGCGTGGAGGTGGGGATGCCCTGAGCCGGCCAGCTGAGGAAGTGGAACTGAGTGAGGGTCCTGGTCTCCTGCGTCTGGACGTTCTTCAGGTAGAAGCTGCGCACCAGGAAGTCGTTGCACCAGATGTGCTCCGACACCAAGTTCACCTGCGAACGCGACACGCTGATCACACATGTCTGAACCAACACGCCAGTCCAAACACACACACACACACACACACAGGGGCGTGCTCACCTCGTAGATGTGATAGAGGGACGAGCCTTCGTCGGGCCAGTAGCGGTCGCACTGCTTCTCTCCGTCTTCCACCAGAGCCGTCATCATCACGATGACGGTGCAGCCGTTCTCCCAAACCATCTGCAAGCAGCACACACTCATTTAATCTGAAGCTCGTCCTGTTGAAACACTTTCCTCAGGATTCATATTTTAAAAAAGACGGTTTGAGATCATAGTTTCCTGTTTGTACCTGCCAGAAGTCGGAGATGGTGTGTGACAAGGGGCCCTGGGTGGCGATGTAGGCCGGCATCCGGGGGTCGTGTTCGATCTGCAGACATGGAAAAGAATCACTAAATGTGGATTTACTGGAGCTACAGCATGCTGCTAGGAGAGCTTCTGTTCTGTCAAACACATCCTGGAGTGTTGCTTTAACTCTGTTTAGCAGGACATTCAGGATGAACTGAGACAGACAGCGTTCCTCAGACGTACGATGGTGCTGGCGTTGATGTAGTCCGACCGAGACGGGTTGATCTCCGCCTTCAGCTTCACCCGCGAGTGGTCGTCTGCAGGACAACGGTGACATTCAACATTTAAATCCCAGTTTCATAAACTACCCTGAAACTCTCCATAAAGCATAAAGCTGGATGAGGTTGAACTCACAGGGCACCGAGTCGGGGCAGCGGTTCTTCTTGGCGTTGGCGTCGCTCTGGGCCACGGACACGGCGCTGGGCTCGGCCTGGTAGGAGCACAGAGCCTCCCACTCCTTCATCAGACGGTCCTTGTTCCTCAGGTGGTCCTCCATGTAGGCCTTCAGAAACAGAGCTCGTTATCACCCAGGTTTCAAAAAGAACAACATCTCCTATCTGGTGTTATCTTGTATTCAAGCATCTACGCAGCGAACAAAGACAGAACATCTCGGTTTGAGCTACTCTGGGGTTGGATCAGCCATCATGCTCCGGTCCAGGCACTGACCAGGATCATGTGTCCGGTGGAGATGTCCATGTTGGCCTGAGCCGGCTCCTCGCACCAGGACGGGGTGCTGCTGTGGGAGCTGGGACTGGGCTGAGCTCCGTCGCTGAACTGGGACGAGACGCTGCTGACCCTGGAGTCGGCTCCTCCTCCTGCTGCTCCTCCCGTCGCTCCTCCAGCGCCTCCTGCTCCTCCTCCGGCGCCCCCGCTCCCTCCTCCACCTCCGCTCGCTCCCCCCACGGCGCCCAGAGCTGCAGCCTCCAGCCGCCCGAAGGCGCCTTTGGAGGCCATGTGCTGGCGACACAGGTCCTGGTGAGCCGGGCAGGAACACGTTACACCGCTTGTGTCTTTGGTTTTCATTTCAAGTCATCGTCTACGTGCTTTTATTGTGAATTTCTCTACTGTACTCATCAAGTTTGTCAGCTTTCAAATGATTGTTTTGGGAGAACAATTCACTGCTTGTCACTGTGTGAATAAATGTTTATTTTGAACCTTCTGGTCTGCTGTGACATCCAGACTGATTGATTATTTTAATCTGAATGTTGATTAACATTATCACCTATATAAAGATAAATTACTACTTTTTTTAACAACTATTTTAACCATTCTACCATATTTATTCACAGTTTCATCTAAAATGTGGTCTTTTATATAAATTATCCATATTACATCTGTATGTATGACTTTTAGTTACTTCATGATAATTAATTAGTTTGAAAACAACATATTTATTTCAACTGTTTTTAACTTTTAGAGCTCATCATTAATCTATTATTACCTCCGCCAAGGAGGTTGTGTTTCGGCCGGCGTTTATCTGTTTATCTGTTTGTTTGTTTGTTTGTTTGTTAGCAAGACAACTTGAACAGATTTTCATGAACTTTTCAGGAAATGTTGATACAATGAACAGATGATGACATTTTACTGATGTTCTGGTTTACCGTCTGGTTGTTTTCTCTTAAAACTGTAATTCTGTTAAGTGTCACAGTGTCGCCGTTTGTCCACCAGATGGAGCTCTGACTCCATTCAGTCCTTCAGTCCTCACCGCTGTCTTCTCAGTCATAGAGGAGGAAGCTACAGCCAGACTACATTTTTTCATTTAGCTGGCTTTTTAAACAAACAAAAGAAAAACCAATGTAGTATTTTTAGCTAATGTTTCGATTATTTTTACTTTATTTTTTACTTTTAATTAACCATCTATTCTCTTTAGCTAAAGATGTAGCTAATGCTACTTATTACTTTTAATTAACCATCTATTCTCTTTAGCTAACGATGTAGCTAATGCTACTTATTAGTTTTAGCTATAATTATGAGTTATAGTTAATTTGTTACTTTTGCTATTTATTTCTTTGAACTAACCATTTTATTTTTTTACTTTAGAGGACTATTTTTTATTTTTAGCAAACAGTTTGATGTCTTTAGTTAACCATTCAAACCATTACTTTCAGCTAGTTGTGTTGCTAATGCTACTTACTAGTTTTAGCTAAATATTTATTTCTTTTTTGCTAATCATTTATTAATTTATAATTTTGATAACCATTTAAGTTATTTACTTTAGCTGACTATTATTTTTTAGCAAGTATTTATTGTTTTTATTTTTAGCTAACAATTACTTTCAGCTAATTGTGCTAGCTCTTAGCTTTAGCTACCTGTTA
>NW_007581655.1:0-4037 GCF_000690725.1 Stegastes partitus | reverse complement strand
CAAATCAACAACAAAGGCTGGAGGGATTTTAATCCGGTCTCCAACCTTTTTTGCACAAAGGACCGATTTTACACAAGAACATTTTCATTGCACACGTACCAAACGTTTTTTTCTTTCTGTGCGGCCCGGTACCAAATGACCCACGGACCGGTACCGGTCCGCGGCCCGGTGGTTGGGGACTGCTGCACTAGATGATAGATGGATGGATGGAATGTTATTTTTAACTTGTGTTCTGTTTAATGTTTGTTGTGGAAAATAGATTTGAAGAAAGTTTAGCTGTGCAAGTATCTCTGACTTAACATGAAACAAAAAGAGGAAGTGTAACTTCCTTCTTTACTAGAACATTTCCTGCACCGTGCCATTCAACACCAGACCGGCCGGCTGATGCTCAGAGTGAGTCACTTAGTGCTTTTACACCATTGTTGTTCTCTATATTTCGTCGTGACTCTCTTTGTTTTAACGATTCCATAAGAAGTTCATTTTTGAAGCAAAGCTTTCAGACATCTATTCAGTCTTAACTGCATTTTGAAAGTTTTCTGTTGATTTTTCCCCAGAAGATCTACAATGGCAAACAGCACCACAACACCTGCTGAAGAAGTGGACTACAGTGATACTTGTGACATAGAAGAATTTGACATCTCAACCGTCACCGGTGCCATCCTCATCTTGATCTTTGTCGTCAGTGTCATGGGCAACAGTCTCCTGTTGTGTGTTATGGTCATCTATGAGGATCTGAAAAACATCACCAACATGTTTGTCCTGAACCTGGCCTGCTCCGACCTGCTCTTCACCGCCACGCTTCCGTTCTGGGCCACCTACCACCTTCACCACTGGGTCTTCGGGTACTTTCTCTGCAAAGTCATTATAGCGATGGGGTTAGTCGGTCTGTACAGCAGCATCATTCTCCTGACTGCCATGACGGTGGATCGCTTCATAACTGTGGTGCTGCACAAATGGCCGAGCAAGAACTTGTGGAGGAAGAGGGGTGTAGCTGGGGCCTGTGCAGCCGCCTGGCTCCTCAGCGTTGCTGTGTCCCTCTATCATGCACTCAGAGCACAGGTGCACAACTGGCAGGATAAATTCTACTGTGAGTTAGATAGAGTTGATTTCGAGCTGGGATTTTACCTCGAAGTGTCACTGCTTTTCTTCCTCCCGTTTGCCATCATTGTTTTCTGCTACTCTGCCATCCTCAAAACCATTCTGCAGACTTCAAACAGAAAAAGACACAGGACTGTGGTTTTGGTGTTGTGCATTGTTGCAGCCTTCTTCTTCTGCTGGGGACCCTTTAACTTCCTGATTCTCATCATACTTTTGTACAAACCCACTGACTGTAAGGCGGAGGAACAGCTGATCATTGCATTTCATATTTGTCGCGCACTTGCCTACTCACACTGCTGCATGAATCCTCTGCTGTACATGCTCGCACAAAAGCTGCGAGGACATCTGCTGCACCTTTTTCAATGTGGCAGCGTGTGCAGGAAGAACCAGATGAGAGGCACCGGCCAGAACGCTTCCGTTGTTCAGGCTGGTTTTGCGGCGCAAAACTCTGCCGTCATGATGGAACCACTCAACAAATAACACTGGGTTACAAAAAAATACTTTTTTGAAGGTGTCTAGAATTTTTTTAACTGATTTAGGACATTTTTGCAACGCTGAATCCAAAAATGACATCTGCCTTTCTGTATCAGATCAGGTTTTATGCCAGCTTGATTTTTTTTTTAAAAAGAAAAAACAGAAAAAAATCGATTTTCCCACTAAATCCATTACATTTTTTGACATTAACGATTGATTTATTTTAGTATTTCTCATATGAAACTGTATTTTAGTGGAAAAATGTAATTTTCTAATCCTTTTCATAAGCTAAATGATCCAAAAGTTGATCAGCGTAAACATTTGTAAAGGTAAATACAAGTAAATTGCATGTTTCATCAAATCAACATGTTGACCTCATTGAGCAAAACCAATGTAAGATTTGGATTCAGCACATACAATGGTCCTAAATCAGCTCAAAAAACTTTGACACCAAAATGGGTGTAGACCAGCGTAATCAGTCGCTCTTGAGGTGAGAACAGTTTGGAAATGCTTTTATATGACACTGTTTGTATTCATTTAATTTTACACATGGTTGCATGTCGTCACCTTCCTAAAATAATGGCCTAAGTCTTTTCTTTTTTTTTTTTGCCTAAATCATCCGTTGATGATGCTGGCCACCTCTGGTACAATCACCTGCATCCTCAGTTGAACAGATCACGCGTTTCTACCTCTGTTGACTGAGACTCAGGCCGTTTTAAAAACTTTTCAAGATGGCGGCTGCTTCAAGAAAATCTACCTGAAGTTGTTTCCATGATTCGGGGCTCGTCCCCTATTGGTAAGTCATAAGGATTACTATAATACAGGCTAGGCTATAAATACTGCATCGTTATTTAGTCTTTTTATTCACCAAAAACTTGCAATGGATCCTTTTTACTTTTGTGTTTTTATTGAATGAAAATCTCTATTATAGGATGCTTTATACAAGCGACCACAAATGAAAGAGTGTTTTTCAGAATGATCACACATTTGTGACCTCAAAGTGTTGAAATGTTTTTTGCTTTCTAGTAGTGAATGCACTTCACTTTTTTTGCTCCAGTGTTACATAATTAAAAGACATTGTTGTCATAAAGTTTTGAAGTGGAATTATTAATTAATATCATATATTTGCTTCATTTTTTTTTGTGTTTTCTGAACAGCCTGAACAAAATGGCCGTTACTTGTTGTTTTCAAATGCATGTCGGCATGTTTGACGACTTTTCAGTGCTTCTGTGTTGAATTAAAATGTTGCTGAAATCCGGTACAGCTGCTTTCGTTCTCTTTTCTTACAAGATTTTGTGACATTTCGTGACAGGCTGGATTTTTAGATTCTGCTGTGACGGGACTGTTCTGTGGTCTGAAGTTCCAAAGCCACAAATGACACAACCACTGAGAAGCTGCGATGAGGTCTCGTCTTAGCGCATTAACTCAGGAGTTTAAGGTGTAGGGGAGGAAACACCATGTCTGCCGTGTAGGGTGCTGGCTCAGGGTTGGATACGAGAGTGCTGGCCAGAGCACTATAGGCCGTTCAGAGTAGTGAAGTGAATACAGACTGAGATGCAGGTTTAATACTGTCTTCCTTTCTTCACGTCTTAATTGGAGCCACGATCCTGCAAGATCGTCGCCCCCCTCAGCACACATGTGACGTCACCCACATCACAGCCACCCTGTGAGCTGGCCCGCCCACAAGGGTAATAATCAAATAAACACTAATAAACTTTGCAATGGAAAGGCACAACACCAACAACAGTGCTATATGCTATAGCTATAACTTTGGGGCCTTTTCTACATAAGGCATTTTATTGATGTGATAATCAAATTTCTTAAAGAGGAGAACATGTACAGTTGTTTTTCAGCTCTTACAGGTTTTCACATTTTAAAAAAAATAAAAAAATTAGACAGACTAGTACCATCACAAAAACAGGAAACCAGGCCAAAACTGTAAATAATGTGTATTTTTATGGACAATAACTTGTTCCTTCACAGCATTTGACTGTAAAGTTGCACTATTTGTTCTATTTAAATCAATTACTAACACTTTATTTTAAGAATTCGATGTTATTATTTTTACAGTTTTTGAACGTTAAACCATTCATTAAACCATTAAACCAATTGAATTTCCCTTCTGGGATAAATAAAGTATTTTTCATTTCATTTCATTTCATTCCACCATATTGTAACATATTCTTAATGGATTTTTTTGCACAGCGTAGGTGTAACCACAAGAGAACGTACTGAAATGTACAAAGATGCAACAAAACTCAAGAATGCTGATTAAAAAAATTTATAATATGACTCAAAACATCACATGAAAGCCTGAGAAGATCCCTTACGTAGGATTTAACCATAGCGTGATTTCACATTTAAAAAAAATAAAAATAAATAACATAATGTCTGGGCTGCAAGTTGGCGCGGTGGTTAGCATCTTTGCCTCGCTGCAAGAAGGTCGCCCGGGATCTTTCTGCGTG
>NW_007581654.1:0-4066 GCF_000690725.1 Stegastes partitus | reverse complement strand
GACCCAGAATCAGGTCGTCTGCAAGTGATTTGTGTGTGTTTTTTTTCTTTTTTTCTCCTGCTTCTTCAGCCCTCCGAATGAGCCCCCCGGCCCAGCAGAGAAGAGTGGGACCGGATCCTCCGGCGCACGCGCACACATGCACACATGCACACATGCTCGCACGCACGCACATCCACACTCCGCACACAGTCCAGGTTAATTCCTGAACTGCTCATGAAGAGAGACGGGCGCACAGCGTTTCTCGCTCCCTTTAATTCTGCTGCTGTGGGATCGCGGCGTGTATTTAGTAACATACACGAGATAAAGTAGTGTATTATTTTACTAGTCGGGTTGGAGTGTGCTCCTGGCTACATTCACACAGTCTCTGCATGTAAACCCAGCCTGTAGGTGTATATGCAAACAGAAAAAAAATCCATACATAGAACACTTGCTGCAAAATGTATGCGTTATTTGCAGCTGTTTATGTGTGATTTCAGTTAATGATTTGATTAGATTTTCCTTCAGGCTGAGGTTTTTTCAGTGTCTTGTCTACAATGTCTAGCAGCTTCTATTTCTTAATGTAGAACATTGCTTTTTGTTTCTTTGCTTCATAGTTGTTGTGGTTGTTTTGTCAATATCTGAAAAATGCAATATATAAGCCAAGTTTGCATTGCATTTGACACAAATTTACTAACTTTTTTTAATATCAGGTCGTGGTTTATTTTCCTGTTTACCAATTGAAAAGGGCCCCTTTGTCGTTGAGTATCGTGGGGAGATTATATCAAAACATGAACACGTCAAGAGGCAGAAGAAATACCCAGAAAAACAAAATGGCTTTTTGATTTTGAATGGAACAATGAGACATGGTGGTAAGTAAATGCCTATTAAAAAACAATGTTTGTTCTCTGAAGCATTATGATTTTTGTGGTAAAAGATTAAATATGTTTCCTATTTTAGCGTTGATGCATTCCGTGAAGATGGCTCACTGGGCCGGCTGGTGAATGATGTCCACAGAACCCCAAACTGCGAAGTTCAGAAGACGATTGTCCAGGGCCAACCTCATCTTTGCTTGTTTGCTACTGAAAACATCCAAGCAGAAACTGAAATTACCATTGATTATGGAAGAGGCCAGTTGCCATGGCGTGCTCTGGTAAGTGTATCCTCTTCATAGATTGTGTAGTATGGGATCTCAAGCGTTACTAGACAAAATATTTTAGGATTTGCGTTCTTGTTTATGTTCCCCGTCCACATTACCCTCTCTCTCTCTCTCTCTCTCTCTCTCTCTCTCTCTCTCTATGTATATATGTATATATATATGTATATGTATATTAACACAATTTTATTCTCAGTAATGATCTATTATAAATGTATTGATATTTTTTCCAATTAAGCCCACTGCTAACATCTAACATATTCATTCGGATTATGATGACGATGACTATGTTCCTGACTCAAGAGGTTGTTAATCTGAGACCAGTACCTGTAGTAGGGAACTCAAAATCCCAAAGTATTATTTATTGATAAATATCTACAGCAATCATGCAGTCATACAACTACAAGCAACAACCTTGTCTATCATTTCCCCTATTTTTCATGTTTGTAGAGCCATTATTCTATTTTCAATACACTTTCTTTTGTTTCCATTTCTGACAGCTTGGAAGGGGAGGAGTAAGTGGTCAGATGTCGACATGAAGGCTGTTGAGCGGCACTATTGAATTTTATTGCAACCTGCCAGGTACCAGGTAAAAAGGACTGTGACTCCTGCATCAAGGCAGAGCCAGTCGCTCTGAAAGACAGAGACTGGACTGCAATTAAATACTACATACACAACAGAATCACAGCATTAAAAAGGAAGATGAATAGATAGCGGTACAACATAGCAGTTGCGGAAATGGTGCAGTACCATTGTAGTTTGAGAATATAATTTTTTATGTCCTGCCTCTATCAAGAACTGTGCTAATTTGAACAGTGCTATTCTGTTTTTGCTGTTTCAACTAAATGCTCATTGTATTTTCTTAAAAAGTCATGATGCATGAAGTATGCAGTTCGAATGAATGACTGAGTATTGTTGTTTCGATAGAGCTATTGTTCTTTTGAACCATGCCAAGTCTACTGTACTGACTTATACAATGGGACAAAGTTTCTGGGCTATGGGCGGCCTGTTCTGGGTGTTAAATGACGGAAAAAAAATAAACATTTGACATGTGATTCAGAACAGTAGGTCCATTTCTTTTTTATTAAAGCCATTTGTCATAACTGATGACAATTTTTATAAGATATTTTGGTTTAAAAGGCACAACTGCATTCATATTCAGAGAGATGTAATATTGGAAATTAATATCACCTTACTAGAGACAATCAGACAACTGATGAATATTCATGAAACTAAAATTAACAATACTCTACCATATGACAATAACACAACTGTAGGATTAATCTTCAAAAAGTATCCTAAATGGCCCTAGACTAATCGGTCACTGCACTCTTTTGAAGATGAGTGAGCCTGCGGTGTCTCCTCCTGCCTGGCATCCCCTCTCGTCTCTGACCAGGACCTTATTTGTTTCTTTTGGCCTGGTGACCACCCTGGTCTTCCCTTACCCTTACTGAAAAACAATGACACACAATATGCCACAATGAGTGGCCCACAGCAAATTGTTTGATAAACTGATTCACTGAACAGTAGTTAACCAGCAGTTATTTTGGTGTGTAATTAGCTAGCAAGCTTACTATATGTTGTTGCTTCTTGTATCATCATTTTCCCATCACTTCAAAAAAAACAAAACACCTTTCCCTCCACTGCCTGGAGAAACCATAACATTTGTTCATGTTAAGTTTGGTTTCACCAATGTCAGCTAAGCCAACATGGCAATATCTGAATAACATAATATTATTGTTTCATATTTAATTTCCTATCTTAGCGTTTGTTTCCTACTTAAACTTTCTTACCTATGACTGGGCTGTGTTCCATCATTCACGTATCCACGGACAGCAACAGCTTCACAGTGTTTGCACATCAGGATGCATTCAATTTTTCATCTCTTAGTTGTGAAGAAATCAGCCCAAATTTTGCAGGGCATGAATGTTTTAAACTGAGTGTCACACACTAATCATTTACTAAACTCAAAGCACCTGCACATGTTTCCCCAGGTGTCATTAATTTGCTTCAGTTTGGTTCAGTTGTCTCAGTTTGGTTCAATATGGGGAAGACTGCAGACTTGACAACTGGCCAGAAGTCCATCATTGATACCCTCTATAGGATTGGTAAGCCACAAATGTTCATAGCTAAGGAGGCTGGCTGTTCACAGAGTGCTGTGTCCAAGCATACCAATGGAAAGTCTACACTTTTTTTTAAAAAAAATGTAATTTTACAGGAGAAACACTGTCATTTTTTTTTACAGATTTTTCTCGTTTTCCGATAAAACAAGGAAAGGCCTATGGATTTACATTTTTTTCTGTAACTTTAGGTTTTGTTCCTAAAATTACCATAAATTAACCATAATTTAGAATTACATACATAATATGTTTTTTTGTAGACAATTCATTGTGTTTCTACATATTTAGCGGTAATTTTACATACAATTTTCTGTATTTTTCTACAGCTTTGTCACTGTTTTTCAAAAGACAAAGTAATAATTGTGGATTAACAGATATTTTCTGTAATTTAAAGAGTAACCCTTAAAATTACAACTAACAGCCATTATTTTAGATTGCATTATTATCATGTTTTTTTAAAAGGCAATTTAATGGTTTTTTTTCATATATAAATGTAATTTTACTCAACATGTGATGTAATTTTACAGATCTTTCCTAATAATTACACTGAAGTTATGTGTATAAACTGACAGAAATTAGTAGTCACTATGCATATGTGATTAAAGGGATTTGGGTTTTTTTTGCTTTTTTTAAAAGAGGTAATTAGTAGTATTTATATGGACACAAAAGTAATCTACAGTACAATCCTATAAAAATAATTTTAAATAATTTACAGAAAGTTGACTTTAAATAATGTAATTTTACAGAATGTATTCTATATTCTTACAGATTTTTGCTTTTCAAAAATACAATAAAATCCCTGTAGGTTTGGATC
>NW_007581653.1:0-4069 GCF_000690725.1 Stegastes partitus | reverse complement strand
ATCTTTAATGTACACTATGCTACATTACATTTACTGTCAGTCTATGATAACAGTGTGTAAAACTGTCATCAAAGCAAACAGTGGCTACTTGGAAGAATCCAAAATCTTAAAAATATTCCAGCTTTTCCTGGTTTTGGTTTGGGTTAAAGTCTATGTAAAGGAAATTCAGAGATTTGTTTCTGAACACATAGAATAGTGTGACCCATTGAATGGATGTAAAAGATGAGCCCTCCGTACAGCGCGTCTCCCAATTAAACGTTACATCTTCTATACCCTACAGTTTTCCAGCTAGCTATGCTTTTGTCCAGCAAATGCAACTTTTGTAGAACAGTTTGGTCTCCCTCTTGAAATTTCCTCTGAATAATAAGTTGCAGAAGAGGTGGACTGATTGTGTGACGAGCCACATTGATGATGCTATTTACCACCAACACCTGCCTCTGCACAGCAGGGAGCTTTAAGAACTGACTACCTGCATAATTTGGTGTCACTGTTGGCATTACATGTCTTCTGTCACTGAGTGTAGGTTGCCCTGCGTGCTTAGTTTATTATGGCAGGTAAATACTGTGTATTCACAGCATGTGGCTGTGATTTCACATCTAACCTGCTTGTTTTGTTACAAATCAGCTCATATCTGTTTGCATGGTTAGGACGGTTCATTTGTGCTGCTGTGAAAGCTGCAATCAGCACCTTCAGCAGACATGTAAAAAAAAAGAAAAAAAGAAAAAAGATGTAAAATTCAAGAAAACCTCTTATATGTGTCCAAGCCTTGGACTGGCACTGACATACAGTAAACATAAATTAGGATGTACTCACACATCTCCACGACTTTATCCACGTTGACACTGACATGATCAAGCTGTTTCACCATGGCTTCTGTTTTCTCCTTCAGATCTTTCACGTGCTCCAGCAGCACTGAGGAACAAACAAACAGTCATGACACAAAGGAGGCCAGACTCTCGGTTTTGCAAACACAGCCAGAATTCAGTCCGTTTGCTTACAGTCAGGATCAACTTAAATCAGTGCTTTTGGGATGTGCAGCTAAACAGTTCTGGATCAATCATCCATCCATCCATCCATTATCTGTACACCGCTTAATCCTCACTAGAGTCGCGGGGGGGCTGGAGTCTATCCCAGGGCTACACTTACAGACAGACAACCAAACACATTCACATTCACACCTACGGACAATTTAGAATCACCAATTAACCTCAACATGTTTTTGGACTGTGTGGGAGGAGGCTGAAGAACCGGAAGAGAACCCACGCTGCATGGGGAGAACATGCAAACTCCCTGGATCAATGAAAGTTTCTCAAAAAGGTTAAAGAGTTGTGAAAAAAAGATTATCACTTGAAGGTGAGTTAACTGCTTTCTGCTCGACCTGCTGTATAAAGGCAAAGCCAAAACTAGTTTGTCTCACATCTCTGCAGCTCTTTTTCGTCCTCCATCCTATCCACCTCATCTTCTTTTTCTCTGGAGGTCAGTTCAAACACCTTGTACAGCATGTTGCTGTGCTCCACCTGCAGAGCTCCGGACAGGATCTGGAAGGCGTCATTAAGACGTTCGTTCACACTGCTGAACTCATCTCCATGGCTGTTGGAGTTCAGGATGCGCTCCACCCAGGTGGCCAATGTGTATCTTTTAATGAGCTCCTGTGCTGATTCCAGCGTGATGCGCAGTTCCTTGAGGGCTTTTTCAACTTCCACACAGGTTCTGACTGCTTTCTTCTGCTGGATGGAGCTTACCAGGTCCTCCAAGGCTTTTACTCGTTGTGAAACACGGCGGCATCTCTTCTTATTGGCCTTCACTTTCTCAACCAGGCAGTAGATCTCTGTGGCAATGTTCAGAATGGGATCTATAACGTCCATGGTCAGCTAGAAAGACACAAAGGACATTACTTGATATAAGAATAAAATGGAATACATCACAGCTAAATGCCCATTTATATCAGTTAGTGTGAGCCACAGCTAGCTGAACCAGAGTTGAGTAGGCCTAGCGTAGATGTACACTATCTCATCATGATGTCTTTTTTTCTTTTCTATTTGTGTCATGCACACCAAGTGCCCAACTCTCTTAGGTTTATAAGAAACTGAAACTACTTTTGTACTGATCAAACGAAAATATTCTGCCTTTTTTTCCTAAACACAACACAAGTTTTTCCTAATCATCAAGCCAAAACAACTCACACAAATGGAAGACATATCAGTAAAAAGTGTAGGTGAGCAAAAACAAAAAAGAAATACCCTCATTTGCAATTTCACTTAGTTTACACAACAAGCAGCGCCTGTCCGCTGGCATCTCAGTAACCTGCCAGTCACCGTGTTCCATAATGCAGCTAGTCTTTAATAACTACAATTACACTATCACTGTTGTTGATACTATATATCAATAGACCATTTTCCTCCATTCATTACAAGCATTTACCCCCAATTTCCTGAATATGTCAAAGTAACAAATGACAAATTGTTCAAATAAAATTAGGATTTCAACTCATTAATGAATTTCAAATCAGACATCCTCACAAGTCTATTTTAAAGCCGTGGCCTCTGAGTCAGATATTTGAAGACATATCGCTGCTCATGGACAAAAAAGCAGTACATTTACAGACTCATGTAAGGGCTATTTCAAATTGTATGTGATTAGAGACCTCTGAAATTATTCTGATGGTATTAGTTTGTATTTGTAGAAGACTCACAATATATAGTCCTGTTGAAACTTGGTGCTAACGTGTGGTAAGTTACAGCTACTGAGCCTCTGTAGACTTAGACTGTCATCTAGAAATAACACAGGACAGCACAGGACAAATGTTAAATTCTTGAATAAACTTGAATCTGTGGTCACCTCACCCAAATTACATAAAGTTAAACTTTCTCCTTAACTCCTAGCAGTTTTGAAACAAGCAGATAGCTTCAGTTTTAAATGTGGATATATGTGCCTGTAATACCAGCACCACTACCACAGCACAGTGGAAAAAAGAAGGATTTGGTCTGGGGTCACCTCAGCCAGTGTAATGCTTCTAGAAATACAATATATCCCAGTTACTCTGGAATATCTGCAGACGTCACCATGAGCAGCTTTGGGAAGATGTGACGTAACTGTTTTCAACACTTGACAGGTTCACTACCGTTGTGTGAAGTTAGATGTGTAGAAAATTTCTCACAGAAAGGCCTCTAATGCAGGACTAAGTCTTCAACTACACAAAGAGACAGCACATAAATAATTAATGTCGATAACAGTCTCACATCTGACCTGCTGGCCATTTCCTGAACAACAGTCTTGCTGTTTGAACCACACACCCCGACATCCAGAAAGCAGTCACTATAGGACTGGAAGTGAACCTTCTCTGGTGTCATGGAGGTTTGACTTAGTGAGTGGAAGAACGATTCAGACAAATTTGGTGCTTCAGGCTGTTTGTTGGCAGTTTGCTGGTAATGATAGACAACTACTCTGTTAGAGGTGCCATGCTTTCAGATAATGAGTCAGTAGAGAGTTGTTTGCTGTTGGTTTGGTCAGTAAATATTCGTCTTTGTTCAGTCTGCATAGTGTGTTCTTGCTTCCCTCCCTCAGGCCTCGTACTTGCATTCCAATTAGCAAGTGAGCTCCACCTTAAAAGGAACATGTTATGCTCATTTTAAGCTCTGAATGTTTAGTCTGGGACTCCACTGGAGTAGCTTTGCATGAGTCATTCATTTATCTCGCAGTGCTTGTCGTGCAGACCCTCAGTTGAGCCTTTGTATGAAAACAGTAGTATTAGTTTCTGGCTGTTTAAGCCCCCTCCCGAGAAGCCCACTTTCTTCTGGAAGCCTGTTGAGGAGCAGCACCAACAGCGTCATTGTCTTGCCAGTGCAGAAGTTCTGAAAAAAAAACAAACTAGAAACATCCTAAGGAACATCCATCCATCCATATCTATACACCGCTTAATACTCTGTAGGGTCAGGGTAAAGGCAGGGGACACCCTGGACAGGTAGCCAGTCTATCACAGGACTACACAAAGAGACGGACAACCAAGCACACTCACATTCACACCTACAGAAAATTTAGAATCACGAATTAACCTCAACATGTTTTTGGA
>NW_007581652.1:0-4069 GCF_000690725.1 Stegastes partitus | reverse complement strand
TCTGTTTGAAGAAAGCATCAGGACAGCTGCGGTCTCAACTTGTGCAGCCTCCACCACTTCCCCTGTTGTGTATTTTCTCTTTTCTGTACGCTTTGCCGTGTTTTTGCGCTCCAAAACTATCCCAAAACAAACAAGATGGAGGACTGACGCTTTACGCACACTTTACGCACCACTTGCCACTCAAATGGAGTGTGACTCCATGCATGGCCTCATTGAGCGGCGCATCATCAAAGATATTCACACTGCACGTGATTACATTGTCATCTTTGAGATGGCACGAATGCATCCATCCCCATACAAGGTGACTCAGCTATACCACAATGACTTCATGAAGTTATCTGGGGTCTATGTCAGCAATATTCGACCAGGTAAAAAAGTTGGTGACCCCACAGTCCATGACCTCAGGGCTCTCTAGTACTTGGCTGAAGGTATGATCCAGTACAAGTTGGAGTTTGAGTCTGACTGGGAGGACCTGCCTCACCGAATCAGCATCTGCCAAGAAGAACCATTACACTGGGTGCCACTCTTTCCTGTCCAATTGCCAATCACTGTGAGGAAATGCAATGACTTGCAGGCCATGAAACCAGCACTACCAAGAGCAGCCCACCAGTACTATGACGACCTCCCTCATCAGTAGTACACAGGGATTCACCCTCAAAGCCAGTCTGCTTCCTGTAGATGCCATTTTTTGGTTTAGGTTTAAGTTATGTTACGTTTATAGTTCTGTTATGTTTGCATTTATGTAAGACAAAAATGCCCAAGTCAACACACAATTCTGCCTAAGTCATTTTTCATTTGTTAGACAATTGATAATGGGTCTATTTCTTTTTGCATATTTGTTCACACATCTGGTTGAATGTACTGTTAAAATATCAATAATCAATACCAATGTAATTTCTAAAAATTGTGTTTTTTCTTGTTTCCCCAAAACATGAAAATATGACTTAGGCAAGTATGCTATGAGGTTAGCGATTTGGAATATAAGTTCATTTGAAGCATGTTTGTTGGAAATGTACTATTTTTCTGTTCACCACTGAACTTGTTCATGTCAATCTTTTATTTCCTGTAATTTCATTGGATGATGTACTTGTAATATCCAATCAGAGGTCGGTGGGCGTGGCCTGATATGGAACGCGTGAGAAACCTGTCGACACTCAGCTCTTACGCGGTGAAGGAAGCAAACGGTAGAAAGTCAGTCTGGTAGAAATAGTCTGTATAACAGGTGGATGCAGAGTCTACTGGTTCGTTTCGGACTGTTCTAACCTGATGTAAAGTGAGTTCTTGATGTCTTTATTCTGATGTGCTCAGACGGAATGTTTTGTGCAGAAACGTAAAATGCTAACCGCGACTAGCGACGTAGCATGCTAACGCTAAGGCTAGCCTTGCGTTTTACTCCTTTATGCAGAGTGTGGAGTTATAAATTAGGTTTTAAAATTAAAGAGACACTTTTAAATGCACAGCGGACCAAGGACGCTCTGTTTGGACCCTGCTGTGGAGGAGAAGTCGCCTTTCGTCGTCTGGTCTGTCCTTCGGCTGAACTGCTCCTCTGAAGCCTGCCGAACCTGCTGTCGCGCCGCCATCAAGCTCATGGACACGGTCACGTCTCATGCCGCCTGCTCGCCCTGTCGCCACTATCTACCGGGTGAACCAAGGATTTGTGAGCAACATTCTACAACAAGTGCGTGTGCAATTTTTGTTTGGCTTTCATTGCAAGTGAAATGGCCATGTTATGTTTTAAGGCCTGAACGCACCCAAGCAGCATCAGGCCTGCAACGGTGAAACTGAACTGAAGATAACTGGGTAACAAGAAGGAACAGGTTACAAACTGAACTGTACTCTAATGGGAGGATGTTGAAATTGAATGTGAAAACCACTGTTTTATTTATTTTGTGTGTTTTCTTTCTACTAAAAATCTACTTTTTGCATTAGTATTTACTGGGTTTGTGTCGTATGTTATTTCCCTTCATTTAAAGGGAAAAGAAGTTACAGTGAGATGAATACGTTTCTAAGCTAAATTCAAATTATTCTTAGTGGGATTTAAAAGGAGTGAATTTATCATTTCCCTACTAAGTGGAGGCTCCGTCAGTCGTAGTTTACATCACAGTTCTCTGATCATTTTTTCTGTTGTAACTCCTGTTTACCAAGGTTTATTTACTAGGTAGTAATTGTACCCAGGGCCCCACCCATAGTACTACCACCACATTAACGAGAGTGTTAATACAGTAGCTACTTGGGATGGGTTTTTACTCAGCAGTACATGAGGAAGCTGCAGCCAGGCAGCATCACAGGAGTGGGCTGAGTGGAGCTACTGACAGATCAGTTCATAACCACGTTGTGACACTAACAATGACTCAGCATGTCTCCTGGTTCACTTTTACTCTCTTTGCCACGAGTCAGGACGACTGACGCATGATTCGTTGTGTCGGTCATGCTTTTCATTTACATTGCATTGCTAAAGTTGTGCTAACCTAGCTAAAGCTACTCCCTGTCTGTTTGTGTTAGCAATAACATGGCTGTAGTTATGCCAACGTAGCATAGCATTAGCTAACAGCTTAAAGCCAGTAAGTAACTCCAGAAGTAAGTGTAGAAAATATTTGAGAGTACAGAACGACCGTTCATCACTCTGTCGGCTTGTTATTGATGATATCAATGTTAATTCAAATGCTAGAGCTATGTTGTGATTATCCATGAATCTAATAGTGTTGATCAAATGAATGCAGGACTTGCTGGAAATCACAATATGGTGGAAATGAGCTGCTTGGTGGAGGTCTGCGCCCTCATAGGGATCTTCTAGTCAGCCATGTTGTACAAACTGGCCCCATTTATGAACAGCACACAAGCTCAAATTTTGCTGCATAATTCTTCTTTCATTTATTTGAAAAGTATTTATTTCTATTTTAAATTTATCGCTGAGCTTGGTTGTTTGCAGCAGTGTCTTCCTCTTTTATACTGGAAAAGTAATTCAGTTGTATTTACAGCAGACCAATAAGCTGGAATTGTTAATGCTGCACTTGTACTTTTATTTATTTTGTTTTGTTTATTTGATAATGAGAACGATGCAGCAGTATTTCTGTTCCATTTCTATACATTGTACATTTAATTTGATTTACTGAGCTGCTAACAGCTTTTTGGTTTAATTCAATAAACAAATGTTTTGGATTAATTATGAGCATTTTTAAAAAAAATTTTTAATTTTTCCCCTTACCTGAGAACTGAACCGTACCAAACCGAACCATGATTTTGTGTACTGTTACACCCCTAATATATATATAAAAATGTGACCGTAAAGAGCGCCGCTACTGCAAATGGTGCTAGACAGGAATGCTGGTAGAAAACTGTTAAACGTGTTAATATATAATATTTTACTGATGCAGCTGATTATTTCCAACCGACAGCTGCACGTTAAAGTTAAACTTTAGACTTCATACATTTAAACATGACCTTGTATTGAAGTGCATTTAGGTCTGACTCTGTCCCATAATGCAGGAAATCACTTTAATTTTTGGCCCAATCAGAGCAAAATTAATGTTATTGATTGAATATTCTCTTTAATGAATACCAGCAGAATAATCCATGTTCTGTGGTCTATCAACTGCAGTAGCAGCAGTGTAATCGGACTTGACAGCAAATCAGAGCCAAACATAAAAACATACTTGTGTGATTTCTGCATCGCCAATTTAAGATGTCAGGTTCCCATAGCAACGTGATAGTTACAGTAGGGCTGGACCCGAACATCCAAATATCCGAATATGCGGCCGTTGGGATGGTATATGATATATAATCGCGAGCAACCTGCCCCAGCCTGCACACCCCCCACCGATGCCGCCGATGGTGGCAACAGAACTGTGACCACCAACCTAGGCTGGCATCAGCAGCCAAGTACCGCCTGTGCGGAGCGCTGGGTCTCTGTCTCCGCCGACAGTGTGCAGTATTGTAACTAACTACACGGCTTCATTCAGTGATATAACGCACAACTCAGCTTGTTAGCAGATAAAACACATTCCCTCAGCTGAGAATCTGTATCTACAATTTAAAATTCATGGAAAAGTTGAGACTCATGACTTTAAGT
>NW_007581651.1:0-4085 GCF_000690725.1 Stegastes partitus | reverse complement strand
AGTGTGATGGGGCGATAGTCATTCAGACAGGCTACAACTGATCTCTTTGCCACTGGAACTATGGTGGATGTTTGAAGCATCTGGGGACAATGGCCTGACTGAGGGAGATGTTGAAAATGTCAGTCAGCACATCTGCCAGCTCGTCAGCGCAGACTCTGAGCACACGTCCCGGGATGTTGTCCGGTCCTGTTGCTTTCCGTGGGTTGACCCTGGATAGGGTCCTCCGTGTGTCTGCTGCGCTGATGGTTAAAGCTGGCCTGACAGATGAAGGAGAAGGATCAGCCCTCTCTCTGATTGTCGGGTTTGATGCTTCAAAGCATGCAAAGAAGTTGTTGAGCCTGTCTGGAAGAGAAGCGCCATCGTTGTCGACCCCCTGCCCGTCCGTGCCTGGACTCCCTGCCACATCCGTCTGGTGTTTCCTGTGTCACAGAGGTGTTCCTGGATTTTCTGTTCGTAGGTGCGTTTCGCAGCCTTGATCCCTTTTGAGAGCTCAGATCTGGCTGAGTGAACAGCAGTCCTGTCTCCCACCCTGAAGGCTGCATCACGGGCCGTCAGCAGCGAGCACACCTCTGCAGTCATTCAGGGTTTTTGGTTTCCAGTCATCCAGGGTTTTTAGTTACATCCTCTGTACAGTTTGCGATGTAGCTGTCTGATCACCCTAGGAGGCTGCTGTTTGAAAAACCTCCTAGTCAGTGTCCATAAAACAGTCCTGAAGTGCTGAGGATGCCCCCTCTGGCCAGGTCCTGGCTTGTTTTTTCACTTGCCTTCAGTAGGAGTTTGTAAACGGGCACCAGCATAACAGAAAGACGATCAGAGCGGCCGAGGTGGGAGCGGGGGGTTGCTTTGTATGTGTCAGGGAAGTTTGAATACACTAAGTCCAGCATGTGCTTTCCTTTGGTTTAAAAGTCTACAAATTGCTTGAACTTGGGCAGCAGAGACTTAAACTGGTGTCTTTCCACTCTCTGTGGGTTTCTCTCAGCAAACGTAGCTCGTCCAGCTTGTTGTCGAGGGAGCGGACGTTGGAGAGTAGGAGCGACGGTACTGCTGGTCTGGAGGGGTTAGCCTTGAGCCTAGCATGAATCACGGCTTTCTTCCCCCACTTTTGTTTACGTTCGCACCGCTTGCGCTTCCCTCTCTCTTGGGTAACGTCTCCGATAGGATTCCTTGTTGGTGTAGTATGTCCAAATCACAACTGATCGCCGCAATTACAGCGCCGTTTATTGTCCTGATGTTCAGCAAAGTCTCTCGGCTGTACGTTTTGCAGAATGAACATCTGGGATAGACAAGGCACTCAAAACGTTCGTTGTCTCCTGAAGGGGGTCGCTGCGTCCATTCGCGCCACCATCACCATGGTGGTACTGGGAAGGAGGCAGTGTAGTGTACTGGTGATGACAGCTGTTTTTAATGGGTAATATGTATAGGCTTCTACTGGTGCTTTAATCTCTGTTGACAGCAGAATGTAAAGTCTGGTGACATCTTCCAGTGTGGGAAAAGTTAGAAAAATCCAGATATTGTGAGAGACATGGATCTCCCTTTTCACCCATAATGGAGTGTGTTTACAGTGTCGCTCTGCTCCTGCGGTGTTCCTCGGTGTTACTTCAGGGCAGGTATAAAATGATTCTCTGGCTCAGGGAACCCAGCAGGACTGCGAAGGATATAAAATCCACTTCCAGAAAAACAGTAGCTCCGCGACACTGCCAAAGTACGGCTCTCATGGGGCCGTGGGTCCAACGAGAAAACCTTTGCAAACTATTTTAGTTTCTTCCTCCACTCTGCTTGGAGAGATTAATAATGCTAACAACTTTAGATTTTCTCAAACTCCCAAAGGAGAGAACAAGAACTCCTCCAGATTAACAGGGTGGGAGATGGGCTTTGTAAATGCAAAGTCTGCTGAGAGCCATTTAAGTTCTCTAATATTTCTGTCAATGCTGACCAGGTGAGAGAGGCAACAATGCCTCTAATTGCTATCGATCCTTCAGTGAGTGCAGCCTTGTACAAATAATTTCTATAGGCAAGTGTTCTCACTGAGCGTGCTGTTACTGATTTAAGCGGCCTCTTGTGTGGCTCAGGTCTGGCGTCTCCAAGGATGAACACATATTTTTCTTTCGGAGTTTATCTGCAGCTCATTTCAACTTTTAATCGGATTTATTAGCATTAATTCAAAAGTCAATAAGTTAGAAAGGTAGCTGCACATTACTTTCCATTATCTCACCTGGCTGATAGACGGAGGGAAATATAGTGTTTGTCACTCTAATATCATTCTCGTTACCTTGAGGGACCACAATTATGGGGCTGAAGTGTCAGGAGGAATAACAGAGGAAATGTATCAAAGAGACATGAAAATCAGCATTAGTGAGGAGTACACCATTGGTCTCACTAATGAATCCTGCTCTCTGCCTAAAGATTAGTTTAATAGACACGTGTGTGAGTATGTGTGCGTGCATGGATGTGTGTAAAAGCGTGGGTGGGTGTTTATCGTGGATGGACTTGCAGCTGTCATGGTGTTTTCTCTTTGATGCTGGATAGTAAATGAGCGGCAGCAGATGAGGCTGCCACAAGTCCTCACAGCAGGCCTCCAGCAAGGAGAATGTCCAGCAGAGGTCACAGCCTTGACCTGCACCAACAGTGAACTGTCTTCATATAACACTTCAGTGTTGGAGACTACAGCTCTTTGTTCATGAAGTAGTTGTGGAGTAAATGTATTCTAAAATTCTCCTATTTGCATCAGGACAACCCATACAGGACATGACAGCTCTTTGACAGGATTAATTTATCTTTATTTATCTTTTTTTGAGATTTATGGATGGTATCAAAGCAGGAATAGTGCAGGGTGTTTTTCCTCTTCATTCCTCAATGACTGCGACTGTTTAAAAACAGGAATTATTGCAGCCGAAAATAGATCTACTAGTATTGATGCTCTCCTCCACTCCCTTCGAATCCTCATTATCCAATGTATACACATCTGTAGCTCAGGGGACCCAGACTTTCTTGGGTACTCTAGGAGTCGTTTGTAGTTGGCAACGCTCCGATATAAAAAAAAAAGAACGAAAATTTGCATTTCACATGAAGACACTTGCACTGCTTGACACAAATCCAAGTAAAATTCTTTGATTTCCTTGAGAGATGACTTGCAGATAAAGATAGGGATTCTGGCAAATCTTTTGAGGAAATCTTTTGCATTTGCAGAAAATTGCAATGCCTCACTTGAGCTGTATAGATTTGCATACATTCCAGTTTTTTTTTTCTGGTGCCATTGTGAAAAAAGCGGTTTCCATCCTCCTTTGTTGCTTTGACAGGTGCTACATCCCATGTTGCATACACGCTTGCCTTTCAGTTTTTCTAAAAGCTGTACTATAAAGGAAGGTTAAATGACTCATAAGGAAATGACCCCAACCAGCTGTCATTGTTTTGGCATCCATTCTCTTCTGAGTACCGCTGGAGATGCTGTTTCAATGGTACAGAGTTTGTACAATGTGATAGTTTGAGCCGCTACTGTAAATGAGCATGCTTTAAAAAGTAATAACTCTGAATTTTTTTTATTTGTCAATTAACTTCACACAAAGTGCAGTAAGCTGGAAAAAACCTTAAAGCAGCAACTTTTGCCTTTCAGCTAATTCTTAACGCTTGCACACAGTTTTTTAAGGTACTTGGCAGGAAGGGTGTTCTTAGCGTCTTGGAGAACTTACCACAGCTCCTCTGTGGATGTGGGCTGTCCCAGTTGGTTCTGCCTCAGACTGACTCGATGCTGTTGAGATCGGGGCTCTGTGGGAGCCGTACCATCTGTTGCAGGACTCCTTTTTTTCTTCATGTTAATGGAGACAGTTATTTATGACTCTGGCTATATGTTTGTCATGCTGCAGACACACTCAGACACAAAATAATGTTTTGGTTCAACCACAACAACCAAAAAAAAATCAGTTTGCACCAATCTTTTTGAGTTATGACAACTTCTGTGGAGATTATGTTAAACCAACAAGCTTTTCCAAGACAATCAAAGGTATTCTTAATTGTTACTTACTCAGTGTTTGACAGCTTTAACACAAGTTTTTAGCTTGATTACACACAAAAAAGTTATTCAAAATAAT
>NW_007581650.1:0-4086 GCF_000690725.1 Stegastes partitus | reverse complement strand
CGCTCTGCTGAATCATTTGAACATATTGCTTTCAAACTACTGTTCCCCAACCCCTTTGTTATTGCTGTTATCTACTGACCCCTCAAGCCAAACTTTTCATCCATCCATCCATCCATCCATCCATTCATTCATTCATCCATTATCTATACACCGCTTAATGCTCACTAGGGTCGTGGGGGACTGGAGTCTATCCCAGCTGACTCAGGGTGAAGGCAGGTTCACCTGGACAGGTCACCAGTCTATCACAGTTAGAGACAGACAATCAAGCACACTCACATTCACACCTACAGACAATTTAGCCAATCACTAATTAACCTGAACTTGTTTTTGGATCTTGTGGGAGGAAGACGGAGAACCCGGAATGCACGGGGAGAACATGCTAGCTCCTCACAGAAATATCCCGGGTATCCTCACCGGGACGTGAACCGGTGACCTTCTTGTTGTGAGGCAACGATGCTAACCACTGAGCCACCTTGCAGCCCCAAACTCCTCGTTCCTTTCTGATTTCACCGATCTTGTCACTCATCTCTCTACCATCTCATCCTCAGTTCTACTTCTTGGTGACTTCAACTTCCATATTGACAATAAAAGCTATAAACAAGCCTCTGACTTTTTGGACCTCCTCAACTGCTTCAATCTAACTCAGCATGTCAGCTTCCCCATCCCCATTCCATTTATAGCTCCCTATCTGCCTGCCCTACCTCCCATGTCTCCTCCCTCCACTCGACTCCTATTATCACTTCTCCTCTCTCTAATTTCTCACCCATCTCCCCAGCTGATCTGACCAAAATCATTGCCACCATGAATTCCTCCACCTGCACTCTTGATCCCATCCCATCCTCTCTTGTTCAACACTGCCTCCCCACCATCTCTCCGCTCGTCATTTGAATTATAAACTCGTCCCTTACCTCCTCCACTGTCCCTCATTTTCTCAAACTAGCTGCCATCACCCCCATCCTCAAGAAACCTGGACTCATTCCTGACAATATCAGTAACTTTCAGCCCATTTCCAACCTTTTTTTTTTTTTTTTTACCTTTCTAAGATTCTGGAAGGAACGATTAGCCTCCCAAATCAAAGCCCATCTCACTATCAATGACCTCTATGAACAATTTCAATCTGGATTCCGTACTCACCATAGCACTGAAACAGCCCTCTTAAAGTCTCCAATGACCTCCTCCTCTCTGATGATGCTGGCTTTTTCTCCATTCTCATCCTCCGGGACCTCACTGCCACCTTTGACACTATCAATCAGTCCATCCTACTCTCCCAATTACAATCCCTTCTCCATGTCCCTGATACTGCCCTTGCCTGGCTGACTTCATATCTTGCAGACTGGAAACAATTCATCAGTATCAATAACTGCTCTTACTCTACTGCCCCCCTGTCCCAAGGTGTACCCCAGGGTTCGGTGCTTGGTCCTCTCCTCCTCATTCTCTCCCTCTTCCCCCTTGGTCAGATCATTCATCGTCATGGTCTCCATTTCCACTGCTACGCTGATGACATTCAACTATACATATCCACTAAATCTGTCAACTCCCAGACCCATGCCACCCTTTCAAACTACCTTTCTGATATTAATCTCTGGATTCAAAATAATTTTCTTATACTTAACACCAGTAAATCCGACATCCTCATCATTGGTCCTGATTCCCTCACCTCTACAGTCAAAGATTTTCATCTCTCATTTGATAACTCCTCCCTGTCACCCTAGCCCCATTGCCGTAACCTCTGCGTCATCTTCGACACCAAACTGACCTTCACCAAACACATAAATTCGCCCCTCATACCTTCATTACATCATGCATTGACTACTGTAATAGCATCCTTTTCGGTACCACCAACCACCTCAATAGACTACAGAAAATCCAAAACTCTGCCGCTCGCCTCCTCACCTATACCCGTTCCCGACACCACATCACCCCTGTCCTTCAAAACTTCCACTGGCTTCCTATCCCATACCGCATTTAATGCAAAATCCTCCTACTCACCCATAAAGCACTCCATAAGCAGGCCCCCTCTTACCTCAAAGATATGCTCCACCCCTACATATACCCTCCGCTCCGCTAATGCAAACCTCCTGATCGTTCCTTTGCTGTCGCCGCCCCCACCCTCTGGAACTCTCTCCCACAACACATCCGTGACGCCACAGACCAGTCATTTTCAAATCCAAACTAAAAGCTCACCTGTTTCCCTCTGCTTACTCATATTGATATCTTGTGTTGTTTTTATCTGCTTGCTTGTATCTCTGCGTAGTCTACTTTTGTATTAGTTTTAGCTTTTATTGTTCTTTTATCCTGTGAAGCGTCTTTGAGTTTTTGAAAGGCGCTATGCATCCATCTATCATCTATACACCGCTTAATCCGCCGGGGGGTGGCTGGAGTCTATCCCAGCTGACTAAGGGCAAAGGCAGGGGACACCCTGGACAGATCGCCATTCTATCACAAGGCTACACTTAGAGACAGACAACCAAGCACACTCATACTTACGGACAATTTACAATCACCAGTTAACCTCAACATGTTTTTGGACTGTGTGGGAGGAAGCCGGAGAACTCGGAGAGAACCCACACTGCACGGGGAGAACATGGAGACCCCACGTAGAAAGATCCCGGGTGTCCTCACCGGGATGCGAACCGGCAACCTTCTTGCTGCGAAGCAACGGTGCTAACCAACTGCGCCACCTTGCAGCCCAACGCTATATAATGAAAATGTATTATTATTATTATTATTATTATTATTATTATATAAAAACAGCACTTTTACAAATCTGACACTGATCAGTGTCTTTAAACATCTCTGAATCTCCTTGTAAATACCATTATTTTTCTTGGGCTTGGAATTGAGACTTTGAATTTTTCATTTCTTTTTTAATCCAGGTTAAAATACTAAGGTTACTAAGCCATGTTACTGGGTAGACTACTATTTTGAAAGTGAACCTAAACATACAGATGGTTTGTCCGTCAGTACATGTATGAGACAGAGATAGAAAGAAGTACAGTTTGGGAAGCTGATTTGAACATTAGGGGGATTTGGTTTTGACAGTCGAGGACAGGGGGGAACCTTGAGGTGGTGAGTTTATTTTAAAAACCAGTATAGCAGCTTTATACTCTCTGTTGCATTGTATGAAGAATCAGACTCCAAGCATTCACTGTTTGGCTCTAACCAGCTATTTATGCTGGTAACACAGACTAATATTAGATCTCTCACAGCCAGCCTCATAGTAATAAGCTCCAGAAATTACAAGGTGACAGGATATAGCAGTCTGACAACATAATACTGCATATTAACAAAACAAAATAGCTGAGTGTGTACCTGTAACACAGACCAATATTAGTGTCTCACAGCCAACCTTGTGATAAAAAGAAATTACCAAAACACAAAGAGAAGGGATTTATTTAACTGTTAGCGAGCAGAGACACCACAGAGATTACATGTGAAGTTACAGTCAAACTAGCAAATTCGCCGACAACATAGTAAGCTTGCAAATGAATCTGCAAACAAGATGATATTGTCACATACGCCATGTGTTTCACACAGCATTAAATTGGCAAAAGCTAAAATTTTGCAACAAAAAACAAACATGTTTAACACATTAGCAAAACTTGTTACCAGTTGACCTATCGTGGGGACAGGATATAACAGATTGACAGCATACTGTGGGGCACACAGCAGAGGGCGCTGACATCACAGCCAGTCCCAGCAGGAAACTGATAATCCATTGTAAGCAAATGACTGCATGTCATGGCCAGTGGAACCATTACCTCTGCTACACTAGCGTATTTCAGAGTCCTTGGCGAGCCATTCGTAACATTTCAGAAGTTTTGTTTTGGCAGTGTAGCTTACCTCAGTGCATCCTGTCGACTTGTTTTTTCAGCGAACTAGAGGCTTTTACTTTTACCGACATACATAAACTTCCTTAAAAGAAAAATACATCATTCAGCTGCTGTAAGGGAAGAAGAGCTACTAAGCACTCTATGGCTTACAGGTATTAGTCTAGGACATGGTAGAACATCCATCCATCCATCCGTTATCTCTACACTGCCTAATCCTCACTAGGGTCGTGGGGAGCTGGAGTCTATCCCAGCC
>NW_007581649.1:0-4130 GCF_000690725.1 Stegastes partitus | reverse complement strand
CATGGGTTTAATGTGTGTGTGTGTGTGTGTGTGTGTGTGTGTGTGTGTGTCCATGGTCAGTGTGTGTACATGGGTTTAATGTGTGTGTGCACAGATTCTGTATGTCTTTGTCTTCACACAGTCTCACACTCAACAGTCACATCACACACAGTTACCTGAGTTCAGTCTGAGGCTGTCGGCTAAACATCGGTGGGATGTGAGGCCAGGGCTGCTCTGCCTCCTCCGCCTCTGGATCAGTAGAAAGTATGTTGGACAAAGCAGATAAGCTGGATATAAGTCTGTAAGTGAAGTAGGGTCCTCTCCTTTGAACAGTGGCAGTGCATGGGCAGATTAAACATTTTTGGGATCATCTGTTGGGTGAAGGTGAGGTTAAAATGCTTGTCAAAGGTTTTGCCATAAAATCAGCTGCAAGTTTTAACAAACATGGTTCCAGATTATGTGGACCTGCAGGTGTTTGGTGTCCAGCGAGATTAGAGCTCTACGAACTTCACCCACAGAAAAAGGAGCAAAATGAAAGGACTGACCACTAGAAATAAACTCATCAGTCATGTCTGAGGAAGGCGAGGCTTTTAAGGATGAGGACTGCTGAACAGAGAGCCAGAGGCAATGAAATGCTCATGAAAACAATGGAGCATAACGGGTCTTTCAGAGACGGATACGTTCTCCTTAATGCAGTGGGAGAGTTCATTACGAGTACCAGAGGCTGAAATGGATTTAATGACTTTCCAGAATTGTTTAGGGTCATTTAAGTTATCAGTTGTTGCAGACAAATAAAATTCTGACTTGGTTCTTCTGATAAATGAAGTCAAACAATTGGGTCGTTGCCTAAAAGAAGCCAACCTGCCTCTGTCCCTGTTTTCCTCGCCTTTGTCCTGATTTCTATCATGGAGTAACGTAGCCAGGTCACCCCAACCCTAACCCAGCGTTATCTTGACCTTTTACTCTAAACCTCCGTACAGGTGCATGTTTATACACAACATGTGAGAACCAATCACAAAAAAGTTTCCAACCATTTTCAACATCACCAACAAGATCAGTTTTTTCCCAACCACAATAAAATAATTCATGTAGAAAACCTTGTTCAGAGGAATGCTTAATGTCACGTTTGATAATAAAACGAGGCTTGCACTTGAGGATTTTGGCATTTCTAATTGCAGCAAAGACACCAGTCTCAGAGTCCTTGTGGGGGGCATTAGTTACTAACAAGTCAATTCAGAGGACTTCTCTGGGTATTTGGGGTTCGGGTGTGTCGGGCTCTTGATGATCTGAAGACTTCAGGCTGGAGGGATTCTCTCTGTGAGTCTGAACTTTTCACTTTAATTTACATTTTTACTTTCTCTTTTAACTTCTGTTTCTCATTCTTCTGTTTGTAAATCTGTGACTGTTGCATTTACGACATTTACAGTTACAGCATCCAGAATGTTCAAGCGAACAACCAGACGATGCTGATCTGGAGTGGGAGGTCCTGAAGATCTGGACGCCTGCAGACCAACTGCAGATACACCTCATCATAAACAATGAAGAGATCCTCAGACTGCTGTAATGTGAATAAACATGTGGAAATATAACTGTTCTTTCTGGATTTATTTACAGATTTACAAATCTTTGATTTCATGTCGACTGTCTTCAGGTTTGTTTCTTCACTCATCTTGTATTTTATATATATAAACTCCTTCCATCACTTCAGAGTTCTTCTTTAGTCCTGAACTGTGTGCTCAGCTCTTTTCACTCTTAAAATCTTACATTTGCTCTGAACTCTGAATATTTTCTTCAACTGCATGTTTAGTGTTTGTTGGTTTGTTGTGTTCAGCTGATGTTTTAATACTGAGAACATCAAACTGTATTGTGTTGTACACAGTGGAGTCAAGGTTTGAGGTCCCAGAAGCAGCCACTAACAAAGAACACTGGGCTGGTGTCAGCAAAATAAAGGACTCTATGATAAGAAATGCTGTAATCTGGTGGTTGTTTAAATATGAAATGGTTATTTTAACATTGTAATGAATTAAAGGTGATTTCGTGTAACCACTGAATTAAAGCTGCACAGTTAAAGATGAGAGAAGAGGTGAAAATGTCAAGAGAACAAGAAAGGTTAGTGTCCTTAAACCAGCTCATGTCTGGACAAGTCACATGAGGCCACTGTCTGCAGGATGTTTGCAGAATGAACTCCTTGCTGAAGCAGTTGATGGTTCCTCTTTTTACCAGCTTAAACAGTTCTATAGAATCCTAGTGGGTCAAGGGCCTGTCGGCAGTTAGAACCTAACCCTAGAAACGGAGAACTGGACCAGTAGCCCTGTACAGTGGTTTGATTGATGAACTGCTCCTCTGTTCACTGTTTCTGAGCCATGCTGCATTTATCTATTGATCCAGTAGCTCTGATTCTCCTCTCAGTCTCTCTTGTCGTCTCCTCTCTGAATATTTCTCTGTTGGTCACTGATGGAGAATCAGTTGTTCTGAACTGATCAGANAGCCTGAGCTGTTGTGGCTGGACGGTGAGGGAAAGCTCCTCTCTGCTGGACCTCCAGAGACAGTCAGAGGTCCTGATGACCTCTATACTGTCAGCAGCAGAGTGACTGTGGAGAAGAGACACAGCAACAACTTCACCTGCAGAGTCCAGCAGAACAACATCAACCAGAGCAGAGAGACAAGGATTCATGTTCCAGGTAGTTTGTGTTCAACTGGACACAATTCACGGTTCAGTTTATAATAAATGACACATTATTCCATGTTTTATCATTTCAGATGACGTCTTTGAGATCCTGACCAGTCATTCCTCGACCACTAAACGTTTGTCTGCTTATTTGACTGCTGTCATCATCCTGTCGATTCTCATATTTTGTGTTTGTTGTTGTTGTTGTTGTTGTTGTCTGTACATTTCTACAAACAAAACAGAACAAAACTAAAATTTTACTCAAGTAAAAGTAGAAAGTACACATCCAAAAAAATACTTGAGTAACAGTAATGAAGTACTTGGATTACAACGTACTCAAGTAGTGAGTAATTGCTGAGGAACCTCTCGTTAGTGTCGTTCCATTAGGATGTGCAAATTCTGATACAGTGAGACAACATAACTTTTAATGAGACTGGAAACAAACACATCTTTACACAATCACACATTAAGGAAACTTTAGCCGCAACAAGTTAGTAAATCATTTTTAGCCTTTTTTTCTTTGTGTTTTTGCAAAACATGGTTGTTTCCCCAGACTTTCCTCTCAGATCGTCTCTTTCCTTGCTATGTTGAAACCTTGTGAACAGCTACGACTGTTGGCGTTGAACTGAAACACACTCCTGTACATCATTAATGCTGAGTTTCAGTCAGTGGAGCAGCTGACAACATCACAAACTGAATGCAGCAGAAATGTTGTCCTCAGTCCCAGAGAGAATCGTCAGTAAAGTGACGGTTAGGCTTGGACAGCAGTCGGCTCTCAGGGTTTCTGCAGTGAAGCTGTGACCTGTTAGCTGCACCACTGAAGAGTCTCTGACAAGCTGCAGACGCTGGAAGACTTGTGTTGACTTTGAGTGACGACCTCTTGATTCGAGGAGAAGAAGGAGGAGGAGCATTTTCACCTTTTGTTGGAATCAGATCCTCTGTTGACAGAAAATAGAATAACGAGGCCTCGGAGGTGAATTAATTAAAATAGATGCAGGATGTGTGAAGCCAACGCTTTGTTTCCTTGACACGCCGTCCCCACCACTGACTGTCACAACAGTAAATATTAACATAAATATTAATCAAAGAAAGGAATTAAAATCATGGCCGCCACTGACACAAGCAGGGCTCCAAACCAGCTCCAGGTAGAAGAACAGTCCTACAGTTTGTCGTGATCGTGCCTCCACAATAAAGTCCAGTGGTGCTCCAGCATTAGCAGCAAGCACGTCCCATTATCAGGTCAACAGGTCAAAGGTCACACAGGAGACGTCTGTGTGTGTGATTATTTATTAAACTAATTAAGTTTGTATGAACTCATCTTCTGTTTAAATCAAAGGGAAACATATTGGAAGAAGTGTAGGAAGAAACACATTCAGAATGAGCAGGTTGTCAGTGTGTGTACATGGGTTTAATGTGTGTGTGTGTGTGTGTGTGTGTGTGTCCATGGTCAGTGTGTGTACATGGGTTTAATGTGTGTGTGTGT
>NW_007581648.1:0-4131 GCF_000690725.1 Stegastes partitus | reverse complement strand
ACACCATTTCACAAACTGACTGACCAGTTCCCTGTACTCAGCTTCTTGTCCATCACTGATACACCCAACAACTGAGTAGCGCATGTTGTTCGTAATTCTGAATAAATCCTATTGGCAGTAATCCTGTTTCATCGAAGGTAACATTTCCTGTCATGAAATATTTCTGTACAATCATTCTAATCAGTGCGCTGCCAGGTGCATAATGTTTCCCAGCTGGGGGCAATTCTATCTAGTAGGTCCGCCCACCGCTGACCTAGAGTGCACGTCATGCTTGATTTCCCACACACATTTACATATAGAATGCTTCTCTGGATCAGGCCACTGTAACGCCCAGTGCCCTGCCGCATGTTCTCTGCCTGCTCCGCACGCAGTCGAGAAGGACTCGGCTACTCCCAGAATTCAGAGTGAAATGCAACATGCTGTCGCCACACATAGCCGCTCCATTCATACTAATCATTTCACAGGCCATGACTCCACTCATCCGCTCCCTTTAGGAGCGCAGTTTTGGGGATCTAGTGATCTAGAAGAAGAAAAATAAAGAAGAGAAGAGAAGAAAATAAATAAATAAATTAAATTAAAAATTAAAAGAAAGAAAGAAGAGAAAGAAAGGGACTGTCTGTGTCATGCTTGCTCAGTTAGTCCAGAGTAACTTGAGCGGAGTCACTGTCAAGCTCAATGGTTTCTTTACCACCTCTCTAGTGGCCAAGGCAGAATCTATTTTAGATCGTGCTGAAGTACTACAGGTGTCTAGATGGAGGTCTTAGCTTTCAATTGACACCTAGGTTGGCCAATAGGAGGGTTGTGGTGGGTTAGTAACAGCCTGAGAGCCAATGGAGTGTCGCAGATAGCAAACCCCATACGCACAAGTTCCACCCTTGTAAATTCAACCAGTCGAGTTGCAGACACTCTGATGCCGTAAACTTGTAGCCAATGAGCAGACGAACATGTGGACGTGTTGGAAGGCAGGGTTCTTTGTGTCTGACGGCCGTGGCAGCCGCAAGCAGTGGCTCATGGGAAGTGGTGCGTAAAATGTGAGTAATGCATCAGTCCCCCATCTGGTTAGTTATGGGATAGTGTGGGGACAGTTTTGGGGCACAAAAACACGGCAAAACGTACAGAAAAGAGAAAATACACAACAGGGGAAGTGATGGAGGCTGCACAAGTCGAGACAGCAGCATATCTGTGTGCTTTCTTCAGACAGAGGCTGTTATAAGGAGCGGCTCATAGAAAACAAGTGAGTGTCGTAGTGCTAAGAATATGTGTACAGTTGGAGTTATACAGTAAACATACAGTTTGCAGTGTTAGTGTGAATTGTAAATATATATTTGCCCAAAACAGTTGTTTGATATGGTCTTAGTATATCTTTTCATAAAAATATATATATTTTATTTATTTTTATGATGAAATTAATTTCTATCACTAACAGAGCGACTCTATGTCCAGATATGGATTCCTCTGGCTATAAGCTTTCAATAGAGCCTTCATTGATGTCTGTAGGTTCAAGCATTCAACAGATATAGCACTTTTTCCTGACATGTTCAGTGGTGTCCAATTTGGATAGATGTGGATAAAACAAAAGTCCCTCAATTAAACGCATGAACATACCAGTATAAAAGCTGATGTCAGATTATCAGTTTTACAGATATTGTTTTCAGTTTAGAAATATGAGTGATTGAAATGGAATAACTTTTACTGGTAGCACCTTGGATGATTGTGGTTGCTGTGCCAAAAACTAGTGTTATCTTTACAACAAAGGTCAAACTTTATATACACTCCATAAGGATCAGTAACAGCATTCATTTTAATTTGGAGATGTCATTCTTCAGGCGGTTGCATCGAAATGACCCAGAATGGTAAAGGGTTAATATGCTTTTGTCCTTTCTCTTTTATGATTCATGACCGGATGGTTAACCAACGCGAGCTGAAATGAGCCTCAGCAACATGGACTCCGGAAGGCCCTGTCCAGGTCCTGGTTCGCTTGCCTCCACCTCCCATGCCAACGCCGTGGTCTCCCTAATCTACACAATTTATTCTTGTCATCTTCGCAGCACATGAACATTTTCCTGCACTCAGATGTGATGGTTGCGGGTGGCCAAATTCAAAGGAAATGTGACTCATAGGTTAATTTTCCCAAGTCCACTTCATTCAGGGTGACTCTGCTAATCTGCTCCCTCGGAGCGCTGTTTTGGGGTTTGTGATCTCAGGGATTATTTGTGTCATGCTTGCTCAGATTGTTCCAGAGCATCACGAGCAGAGTCACCGCCAAACTAAATGTATGTGATCTCAAATAAATGGTTAAATCTGACAAAGTGTCCTGTCTGAAATGGAGCTTTGCGTTAGTTCAGACAGGCACGGAGTCAGGCGGTCACATGGCCCCTCCTATCCAATCGTCATCGCTCAAGTCCAGCCCACCCACTTAGCTGCTTTATAACTGAGGCAGCGTTCATTCATTCTGCCCGCTTCACGCTCACCACATCGCTGCTACTCCAGCCTCTGCAGATCATCAAGTCTCCTCCTCCTCCCCAACCACCACCTTTTAAAAACAGTTCAGTCTCACATAACCCTGGTGTTTCCCATATCGTGGGATTGTAGGTTGCAGATGGTTCATTATTGTACCTTGAACTATGTAATCTAGATTCTGTTAGTGAAGACTATTTAGTTGGTCTCCTGTTCTCGTGTTCATACTGTATTCGAAAAATTGTAAACTGTAAATTCATGGCTCTGCGGGGGTTTGTGATCTCAGGGATTATCTGTGTCATGCTTGCTCAGATTGTTCCAGAGCATCACGAGCAGAGTCACCGCCAAACTAAATGTATGTGATCTCAAATAAATGGTTAAATCTGACAAAGTGTCCTGTCTGAAACACGGCAAAATGTACAGAAAAGAGAAAATACACAACAAGGGAAGTGATGGAGGCTGCACAAGTCGAGACAGCAGCATATCTGTGTGCTTTCTTCAGACAGAGGCTGTTATAATGAGCGGCTCATAGAAAACAAGTGAGTGTCGTAGTGCTGAGAATATGTGTACAGTTTGAGTTATACAGTAAATATACAGTTTGCAGTGTTGTTAGTGTGAATTGTAAATATATCTTTAAACTTGCCCATAACACTTGTTTTGATATGGTCTTATTATATTTTTATGAAAAAAACTTTTCTCCTGCTTCCTCCCACACAGTCCGAAAAACATGTTGAGGTTAATTGGTGATTCTAAATAGTCTGTAGGTGTGAATGTGAGTGTGCTTGGTTGTCTGTCTCTAAGTGTAGCCCTGTGATAGACTGGCGACCTGTCCAGGGTGTCCCCTGCCTTCGCCCTAAGTCGGCTGGGATAGACTCCAGCCTCCCCGCGACCCTAGTGAGGATTAAGCGGTGTATAGATAATGGATGGATGGATGTTGTTTTCCTTAATGCATCTTACAATCTGGGGCGCCTTATGCTGAACATAGACACATTTCATTGACACTGCGCTTTATAATCCAGTGTACCTTATCGTCCGAAAAATATAGTAGTTCCGCTTGCTACATTTTCGGCCGCCCAAGAAGAAAAAACAATCACACACAGAGCGGTCACACGCCCCCCCTGTCATGTCACCGCCCCACAGTTTGAGAATCACTGGACTAAGCCATCATGTCCTGACATCCTTGTATAATATTTTCACAACAGAGCCCTTCACTCTTGGACTGCAGGCTTACTTTTGGTCAGGCTCCTCTGTTGTAGAATCAGCTCCCAGTTTGAGTTCGGGAGGGAGACACCATCTCTACTTTAAAGATTTGGCTTAAAACTTTGATAACGCTCACAGTTAGGGTTGCTCATGGTCACCTGAACCACCTCTTAGTTATGCAGATATATCTTCACTATACTATGTGAAGAGCCTTGAGAAGACAATACTTGTGATTTGACACTACAAAAATAAAATGAATACACTCTAAAAAAAATATTTCAGGGGATTTGTTATCACCACTTAATTAAATTCATAGCTGCAAGATATAAATAAATGAATAAATAAATAATAGTGTTGACTTAATATTGGTAATTACATCGATTTAGTGTTTTGAATATCGACGGAGTGTTAAACTGTCACGGCCGTTGGCGCCGACTAGTGGCGGTACTCCCCCTCCCTCCTTTCCCTTCCTCC
>NW_007581647.1:0-4145 GCF_000690725.1 Stegastes partitus | reverse complement strand
TCTTCTACTGCTCCTGGGTTCAGGGGGTACTGGCGAACCGCTGGATGGACCCCTCCGATGATGGTGTGGGTGTATTTCTCACCTAAATCACCGCAGTCGTTCTTGAATCGAGCCACGTTAGCTCTGGTGATGATCCCTCTCAGGGCCTCTTTTCCAGCCAGTGAAAAGTCACTTTCTTGTATCTTCTGGACCATTACCTCCGGAACATCCACCGGCTTGTACCATTCTTTCTGCCGCTGTTCTTTCTGCGGGGGAATGAAGCGAACTAGCCGCGCATGCAGCTTCTCTAGTCTCTTTTGGACTGGTGTTTTGTCCTTTTGGTTTTTGTGTAGTTCTTTCAAATCTCTTGTAGTTATTAGGTTGTAGGGTCCTAACAGCCACACAATTCCTTTCCAGACAGCAAACGGTAACTTCTTGGTGGTTCCATCTGCTAGTTGGACTCTCAGGTGTCCTTCTCCAGGCAGGCTTTTGCAGGTCATTGACACCTCAGCCCCAGAGTCTACTAGATAGGGGACTCTCTCCACGTCGGCGTAGATTTCGTCTCCCCTCCAGTAGGCATGTTCCAGGGTGACCCGCGCCTGCTGGGCCATTAGTTCTGGGGCCCCCCGGACATCGCTCGACGGGTGTCCTGGAGGGCCTTCTTCTGCTCTGGTGTCAACTTGTTGTACTCGTCTGGTGGGAGATAACCTCCCGGTCTCTCCCCTGGTGGCTTTGGCGGGCCTGGTCTTGGTTGGTAGGGCGGCCTTCTCTGGTCCCCTCCAGGCGGTCCGTTTCGAGCCTGTCGGGTAGGTGCGCCTGGCGGTGGTCCTCTCGTCTGCTGCTGCTGTGGTTGCGGCTGCTGGTGCTGCCCTTTTGGCTTGGGCGGCTGGCGGGATTCTTTTTCTCTCCGTTCCTGATAGTATCTTCTCTTTAGGTCCCATTTTTCCACCGCCTCAGCGATTTTCGGCATAGTTGCCTTCTTTGGCATCGTCGCAAAATCTACTTCATCTCTATGGCCTTTAACCAGCTGCCTCAGCGTCTTCACATAGCAATCTGGAGCCATTCTGGTCTTAATCTCGTGCCACATCTGTGTGAGGGTCTGACCTTTTTCTAGCCGGTTCCGAGCTCTATGGAGCCACCCTTCTTCGTCTTCTGCATCATCAAGCACGAGTCGGCTGTACTGGTCTTCGGATGACTCCCCAACATCGACTTTAAGCCCCGTAGCGCTGGTCAGCCACAGGCGCCTCGCTTCTTCGTCGTTGGTTATGCTCTTGACAAGATGCCACTTTTCTTTTAAGTATTCGGCCATGGGTTGGTCAGGGGGTCTCGTTTCCACCATAGCCTTGACTTTCTTAAACTCTGTATAATTGGTAGGGGACTGGAGGAGGCTCATCTCGGTTCCAGTGGCTTTCACCAGGGTCGGTTGAGCAGTCGGTCTTCTCTTTCGGGCCGCTGGCTGCGGTTCCTCGGCCTCCTCTTCGTCTTCGGAGACTTCTTGCAGCTGGGCTTCCATGGCTTCTTTCGCGCATTTGTATGCTGCTTTCTTCATTCTTCGGAGCATAACATCGTGGGTTATGGCCATAAACGCCGTTCGAAAGTTGGTTGTCAGTTCTTTACAGGATGCTAGCGACCCATAAGTGGGCATCATTAATATGTTGGCCCACTCACCCAGTGTCGCTTTGACTCTTATCTCTTTCAGCTCTTCCTCGTCTTCCACCCAGCTGTCTGGTATGTCGTAGCTGGCTTGGCCGACTTCAGGCATGTACGCTTTTCGGCCATCTTTAGTGATGATGGGTCCGAACCTCAGGTCTCTTGCTATTCTTTCGGACGCTCTTTTCACTGACACGAGGGGTGCATCCTTCTTGTCACCTTTCCTTCGGGCGACTTTCAGCTCCTGCACGTCTTCTGGGGTCTTGTAGTCCACTGATTCTAAAGTTTGATCTTGCTCTCTTTCTTCATCGTCACTCACCTGGTCGTCGTTGTCAGGGGGATTTTGCTCCTGCTCATCTCGATCTTCTTCTCTTACTTCCCTGATAGGGGTTCTTACTTCAGTGGCGAGTGGTGGGATGAGTTGGTGGACTTCATTTTCCGCACTGGGAGTTCTAACCCTTTCTGCGGTTGCTGGTGCCAGCCTGGTGGTGTGCAGCTGTAGGTATTCCCCTTCGGGCTGTCTCATAGTCTCTTCTGCTTGGTAGTATAGCCGCTGGACCGGGGTACTCGGGGTTGTGGAAGCCCTCCACCTTGGTGGCGCATTGGAAGTGGCAGCGGGTTTAGCGTAGTCGTGGTCAAAGGTGCTGTTCCCCGGCGTAGACGAACTCCTCACTCGATCCTTCCTCAGGACCCGTAGTTCTTCTTCTTCTATTTTGACTGATTTGTTCGTCTTCTGCTTCGCCTTGAGACCCCTTTCTTCTTCTATGCGTCGTAGCGGCCTTATCGTTCTCTCTCTTCGTTCTTTATCTTGCTTTTCTGTAGTCATGATCACAATCTCTCTTATGTGGTTGCAGAGCGGGTGATTCATCAGATGAGTAGTGGCTGCCCTTGTAGCTGCTTGCTCGGCTATTTCCCATGGCAGGTCTCTGGACCTTAGCCCGTTGACGTGGATCAGGACCCTCTCAAACTCCAGTTCGTTGGCTCGCTGTAGTCCGGCTTCTAGGGCCTCGTGCAGTTTTTCTCTGTACACGTCGAGGTCCGCATCTGCTGCGTACTCCTCTGCGATGGCATGTATCACTGCAAAGTGCGGGAGGTTGCCCCCACTGGTGATTATTACTGATTTTCTTTTGGAGGGCTTTTTCCGGTTCGCCGTACTCTGCTCATCTCGCTCCCTCGTGTATTCAGTGCCTGCTTCTTGCTTCAGGGCTTTTCGAAACTTAGAGTTTCTTACTTTTAGGAGTGAATTGGTGATGACCAATAGTCCATCTGCGGGTGTCTCCCAGGGCATCCCGACGATGTGGTATGCCGTGGCTCCCAGCTGGTTGCTGAACTTCTTCCCTCCGGCTGGAAGAGGGTCCAACTTCGGCCTTATTCTGTCTGGTCCCTTCGGGATCCTTTTCACCTCTGGTTCTGGTCTCGGTGGGTGTTGTCCCTGGCCGTCGAGACTGGTTAGCATCTGGTAACCCTTCATTATCGTGTCGGTGGCTTTTAACACTTGCTGGGTGCTGGGGTAAGGAGTCCTAGGCGCTGGCAGGGTCCAGGGAACTCGATCACTCGGCCCCGGCTGCTCCTGCAGGTAGGGTTCCGATTCGGCGGGCGTGGGGGGCCTCGTCCCATCAGGCTCGAGGAGGTCCGGGTCGTCTGGGGCGAAGGGGCTCGGCTCTCTTGGTGTAACAGACCATGGATTGTCTTCATCTGACTTCTCCTCTTCGTCGTCCCCCTCTCGCTCCGAGTCTTCCTCGTTTGCTTCTTCTCCTTCGTCTTCGTCACTCTCGATGGCTGAGCCCTGTTGGGTGACCGTGCTCATCTGATCCTCTTCTACAGACTGTTGGTATCGTTGCAGCTCCTCCAGCAGCGGTCTGTGTTCTTAATACCTTGGGGCCGCTTTCACCGTGCCCGTGGTGACTAGCACCGATGCTATCCCCGTCTGTGAGGCCAACATTTTTACGATCGGGTCGTAGTTCGCCGATGGGCTTATCAGCGTATTCACCGGACCTGCAGATGAGTTTAAACATCTTGCTTTTAAGTAGTTAGTCCACCAATTGATCCACTTTCTTGTGTCCGCTTTTGTTTTAGGCGCCGGCGGGGACTTAACTACTAACTGCTGTTGCTGGCGTATCTTTCTTCTGGAAAAGTAACATCCCGCTTGTCCAATATCTTCCTTAATCTCGATTCTTAAGTTCTGGTCTATCTTCCCGGGGTTAGCTTCTCGGACAAAGTCCCGGATCGCTTCTTCCCAGGTGTCCCATCCATCTCCTAGTAGGATGATTTGGCAGGGCTGCTTTGTGGACCCTGATGGTCTAGTTGGCGTTGTTTGCTTCCTCTGTCCTTTCGCTCCCTCATCCGATTCTTCGGCTGTCGAAGGGATAGATGGGGGCGCAGAAACTCCTTCGATTAGCGGGGCTTGAGTGCCTTCTTCCGCCATAATCTTCGTCTTTGTCGTCTCGAGTCGTCTGCTCCGTCAAAGCCTCTCGTAGCGCCTTGAGTAGGGATGAGGGCAGACTCTGTTAGGCTAC
>NW_007581646.1:0-4146 GCF_000690725.1 Stegastes partitus | reverse complement strand
GCTAGGGGGGTTATATTTCTGTTGAACCACAATTCAAAAGCAATGTCATGATTTTCATTACATTTTTATTTATTATTACTTTTGTCGATTTCAACTTATTTCAGTAACAGATGTTTTTTTCCTTCTTTAATGGAGGGTAGGAATACATTTGAGGACGACTGTATATAGTATAAAATACCAATGGTTCTCAGGCATGTTGTGTACTTCTGTGACTGTAAATAGTTTTCAGGTCTGTCAGAAACCAGCTCTTGGTGTTGGTAGAATGAATTCACCTCAGTACACAGTCAGAAAGAAAGTAGGTCACCCTGCAGATCAAACGTGATCCTCTGCAGTCCGAAGCAGCGAGGCGACTCTCTGCATCCTGTCTCTTTGACCACTGGCAGCTCTCTCAGCGCTCTGATCTCGTTTTTCTTCTCTGCAGGCCGAGAAAGCCGAAGGATTCATCAACCTTTCCGGCTTCACCGTCCAACAGGCCAAGCAGTGCAGGAAGAAACAGTACGACGCGTTTGCTTTTACCAGTCCGTCTTAAAGTGTGCAGCTCTCAGTTAGAGCCGACCCACAAAAACCCAGCACCGGCCTGAGTCGGCTGTTTGTGGCCAGACACTCTGCTGCTGCTGCTTCACACTGTCAACATGAAGTTACACCAACATAATGTCTTTAAAAAAAACACATACAGTTAAACAGTAGTCCAACTGTCTCATTTGGTCAAATCAAATTTACGTGGTGAGAAATCTGCTGAGTGACTCCATCAGCTGTTGATGTGTGCAGTAGGTTAGTGTGTGTTTGACCTCTGACCTGCTCTGTGTTTGGTTTCAGTGCCATCACAGCCAGTCATCCTCTTGTTGTGAACATTCTGATCGCTGCAGAAAGCTTCACAGAGATGAACAAGTGAGTATGTCACTGCTTCCTGACTACTTTACTATTTATTTTCACCTTATAAGTAATATTAGGAGGATTTTTAATACTGAGCCTGAGTAGGAAGTGTAACAGTCTTTATTCTATTTAGGCTGAACTATGGGTCCATTATACAATACACCTGCTGACCACCAACATGTAGTACCACTTTGCACATAACACAACATCACAAAGCTGCTAGCTGCCTCATTGTAGACTGATTTTTAGTTTTTGCTGCAACACAATGTCACCCAGCGAGGCACCATGGCCGCCTGATGTGAATGCTATATGTCTGCTATTATAAATAATATTAGAGGAAAGGGTAGACGTTTCCAAAACCCCTTTGAAATCTAAAATTAAGATAACACTGCATATATTGTTTTTACCTTTATGCCATGTATAAAAAAAAAAACTTGTGTGTTGCATTTATGAAATCAATGAACTGCTACAGAGAAAACAAAATTTTATTTCTGCAACAAAAACATTTTTAACACCAACAACAACAAAAAAGACGCTGGGTTGAAGGTTACCTTTAATTAAAATACTAAATATCTATTTAAATTACCCTGGTATTTATGAAATAAAAAGCCAATCTTAAATTATCCACCTAAAGCAAACTAAAAATGCCTTCTGGTTGTCCTGCTGCCTGCAGCTGGACTGCTGACCAGACTGCTGACCGCCTGTGAGCGCTTTGGGACGGGAGGAGCTCACGGCAGCACCGCTGCTCGTTGAGGACAGTAACTGCACAATGATACGTGTTTTCAGAGTCTCCAAAACACCAGAAAAGTCTCCAATAACACTAGAAAGAGTCGCTAGATTTGTTGCTAGTCACTTTAGCCAAAAAAACCCTCAAAAAACTGCCAAGATGATTTGGAAATTTGCCAGATTTAGCGAGAACGTCATCAAGGTGGCAACACTGCACATGTCGGCGAGTGTCGCACATCAGTGGTTATGACCCATATTTTGAGCAAGTTCACAAACATCTTCAAATTTAGAATTACATTTTAAAAACTAACGAGCTAAAATAAAATACATTTAAATTAAAATACTCACTATTTATTTTCCAAAGCCACAAGGAACCACAGCAGAGGTACCCCTGCTCTAGATGATGTGATGACTCTCCAGATGGATTTTAACCTGATTACTCTACTTATACATCTACAAGGCTCATAGTTCCAAGATCCAGATATCACCTTTGACCTGGGGACTCTAATCATATACAATGACGTGGAACACCAGATACCACAGGAAGTAAAGGGGTTACTACAACAACTGGGGTTCATCCTATGAGGACCAAGAACATCTAGAGCTTTTTTTTTGTTTTTTTAGCATTCCTGTCTTCATTAGACAGTTACAGTAAACACAAACAAGAAAGCGGTGTCATGTATTTTCAGTATGTGGTAATGTTCATCGCCTGTTATGCCACCACTTTTAGAGGAACAAAAATGTACTTAGTTCCTCTTCCTCCTCATCATCTTCATATCTCTGTTTGTCATCTTGTGATTTGATGAGTGGTTGCTGTCTATCATGTCGAATGCTGCAGTCTTTAAGGCCGAGAATCTGTCTGCAGGTGGATCAGCAAACTGTCAGAAGCAGCCGAGCCGTGCGAACTGATCGACAGCGAAGGTCAGACGCTTAAATATAACTGACACACATCTGTACTGTATGTGGTGCAAACAAGAAAACAATCATGATCATTAACCGCTGTTACTTCCTTTCATAGTTCTTCTTCTCTTTTAAATGATACCCTTCTGTTCTCTACATCTTCCTACATTTTAATGTTTTGATTCCAACTTTATTTTTCTAGTCTTTCTTCTCATTTTTTCTCCCTTTGTGTCCTCACTCCCATCTTCCTTTTTCACAGAATTCTAACTCATTTTTCTTTTCTTTCCTTCTGCAGCTGCTTCACTCCTTTCCTTCCTTTGCTTTTCTATTAATTTTTTTCATTCCTGTGTGGCTGCTCCTTTTTCTTCTTCCAAACTTTGCTCGTCTTTATATATTTCTTATTTTAAGTCTTTTTCCTTCCATCTTTCTGACTCTACTCCCATCTTTAACTTCTTGTAACTCCTTTTCTCCTTTTCTTCTTGTGTCCTTCCTTTACTCTCTCTGTTTATCTGTTTACTTCTTTTGTTTTTTTGCCCGTGCAGAGTGCTACAGCGAGGGGAGCGATCAGGACGTTGACGACTGTTCTCTGGACTCTCAACTGGACGCAGAAGACTCTGAATATGTGAGCTACAAGGTCTACACTGACAAAATCCACATGAACCTGGGCACTAAAAACAACACCTTGTGCCATAGTTCATGACAGAAAACAACAGCTGCTGCTGCATCCAGGATAAAGCGTCAAACTTTCCCTGCTCTCTAAATCGCACATTTTGTTTTGTCCTACCAATACAGTCGTCCTCAAATGTATTCATACCCTTCCATTAAAGAAAATTCACAATAGTCACTCAAACAACTAGAGACTGAAAAAAGTAATAATAAATAAAAATTTGCTAAATTATAATTTAGTGAAATAAGATGTTGCTTCTGAATTTTGGTTGAAAAGAATAATTTTAAAAAACAAAAACAAAACTGTCCTGGACAAATTAGAGCACTTTGCTGATGAGCAGTGGGACAAAATCAAAATCCCTGTCAACAGGTGCAGAAGTCTGATGGAGAGTTACAGGAAACACTTGATGCAGTGATTGGCTCAAAGGGTTGTTCAACTAAATAATAGTTTTCGGGTCCCATCATGCTTGTTTTTTTTGTTTGTTTGTTTTTTAAAATACTTCTGTTGAACCACAATTCAAAATCAGTGTCAGTATGCATACAATTAGGATGTAGTACTTTGTCATAATATTGCTCCTTAAGCTTTAACTGTCTTGTTTATATATTGATTGTGGGTCACAAGAACCAGAAATGCAGCCCTGCATAAGGCAAAAAGGAGTCGCCCCCTGCTGGCAGCTAGGAAGTATGCAGGTTTAAGGCGTTTCCATGCTCACTTTTCAGACCTGGAGGCTACAGTCATCTTTTCTATACAGCCTTTGGATTTTACTTTCAAGGAGCTGTCATGATGCCCAGAATTATATACAGTTAAATGCTGACCATTAAGAAAATGTCGCCATTTCTGGACAAAACCTCTCTGTCTTCACCCATAGTTTCACTAAAGAACAAATTTGAGTCGTAGTTTGGTGACACTGGCTGTCGCCATCTTGGCTGAACCCTCCTAACTACCATGTAAGGCTAAAATGAGCCAAGAGTGGAGTCATG
>NW_007581645.1:0-4151 GCF_000690725.1 Stegastes partitus | reverse complement strand
TAACAGGTAGCTAAAGCTAAGAGCTAGCACAATTAGCTGAAAGTAATTGTTAGCTAAAAATAAAAACAATAAATACTTGCTAAAAAATAATAGTCAGCTAAAGTAAATAACTTAAATGGTTATCAAAATTATAAATTAATAAATGATTAGCAAAAAAGAAATAAATATTTAGCTAAAACTAGTAAGTAGCATTAGCAACACAACTAGCTGAAAGTAATGGTTTGAATGGTTAACTAAAGACATCAAACTGTTTGCTAAAAATAAAAAATAGTCCTCTAAAGTAAAAAAATAAAATGGTTAGTTCAAAGAAATAAATAGCAAAAGTAACAAATTAACTATAACTCATAATTATAGCTAAAACTAATAAGTAGCATTAGCTACATCGTTAGCTAAAGAGAATAGATGGTTAATTAAAAGTAATAAGTAGCATTAGCTACATCTTTAGCTAAAGAGAATAGATGGTTAATTAAAAGTAAAAAATAAAGTAAAAATAATCGAAACATTAGCTAAAAATACTACATTGGTTTTTCTTTTGTTTGTTTAAAAAGCCAGCTAAATGAAAAAATGTAGTCTGGCTGTAGCTTCCTCCTCTATGACTGAGAAGACAGCGGTGAGGACTGAAGGACTGAATGGAGTCAGAGCTCCATCTGGTGGACAAACGGCGACACTGTGACACTTAACAGAATTACAGTTTTAAGAGAAAACAACCAGACGGTAAACCAGAACATCAGTAAAATGTCATCATCTGTTCATTGTATCAACATTTCCTGAAAAGTTCATGAAAATCTGTTCAAGTTGTCTTGCTAACAAACAAACAAACAAACAAACAGATAAACAGATAAACGCCGGCCGAAACACAACCTCCTTGGCGGAGGTAATAATAGATTAATGATGAGCTCTAAAAGTTAAAAACAGTTGAAATAAATATGTTGTTTTCAAACTAATTAATTATCATGAAGTAACTAAAAGTCATACATACAGATGTAATATGGATAATTTATATAAAAGACCACATTTTAGATGAAACTGTGAATAAATATGGTAGAATGGTTAAAATAGTTGTTAAAAAAAGTAGTAATTTATCTTTATATAGGTGATAATGTTAATCAACATTCAGATTAAAATAATCAATCAGTCTGGATGTCACAGCAGACCAGAAGGTTCAAAATAAACATTTATTCACACAGTGACAAGCAGTGAATTGTTCTCCCAAAACAATCATTTGAAAGCTGACAAACTTGATGAGTACAGTAGAGAAATTCACAATAAAAGCACGTAGACGATGACTTGAAATGAAAACCAAAGACACAAGCGGTGTAACGTGTTCCTGCCCGGCTCACCAGGACCTGTGTCGCCAGCACATGGCCTCCAAAGGCGCCTTCGGGCGGCTGGAGGCTGCAGCTCTGGGCGCCGTGGGGGGAGCGAGCGGAGGTGGAGGAGGGAGCGGGGGCGCCGGAGGAGGAGCAGGAGGCGCTGGAGGAGCGACGGGAGGAGCAGCAGGAGGAGGAGCCGACTCCAGGGTCAGCAGCGTCTCGTCCCAGTTCAGCGACGGAGCTCAGCCCAGTCCCAGCTCCCACAGCAGCACCCCGTCCTGGTGCGAGGAGCCGGCTCAGGCCAACATGGACATCTCCACCGGACACATGATCCTGGTCAGTGCCTGGACCGGAGCATGATGGCTGATCCAACCCCAGAGTAGCTCAAACCGAGATGTTCTGTCTTTGTTCGCTGCGTAGATGCTTGAATACAAGATAACACCAGATAGGAGATGTTGTTCTTTTTGAAACCTGGGTGATAACGAGCTCTGTTTCTGAAGGCCTACATGGAGGACCACCTGAGGAACAAGGACCGTCTGATGAAGGAGTGGGAGGCTCTGTGCTCCTACCAGGCCGAGCCCAGCGCCGTGTCCGTGGCCCAGAGCGACGCCAACGCCAAGAAGAACCGCTGCCCCGACTCGGTGCCCTGTGAGTTCAACCTCATCCAGCTTTATGCTTTATGGAGAGTTTCAGGGTAGTTTATGAAACTGGGATTTAAATGTTGAATGTCACCGTTGTCCTGCAGACGACCACTCGCGGGTGAAGCTGAAGGCGGAGATCAACCCGTCTCGGTCGGACTACATCAACGCCAGCACCATCGTACGTCTGAGGAACGCTGTCTGTCTCAGTTCATCCTGAATGTCCTGCTAAACAGAGTTAAAGCAACACTCCAGGATGTGTTTGACAGAACAGAAGCTCTCCTAGCAGCATGCTGTAGCTCCAGTAAATCCACATTTAGTGATTCTTTTCCATGTCTGCAGATCGAACACGACCCCCGGATGCCGGCCTACATCGCCACCCAGGGCCCCTTGTCACACACCATCTCCGACTTCTGGCAGGTACAAACAGGAAACTATGATCTCAAACCGTCTTTTTTAAAATATGAATCCTGAGGAAAGTGTTTCAACAGGACGAGCTTCAGATTAAATGAGTGTGTGCTGCTTGCAGATGGTTTGGGAGAACGGCTGCACCGTCATCGTGATGATGACGGCTCTGGTGGAGGACGGAGAGAAGCAGTGCGACCGCTACTGGCCCGACGAAGGCTCGTCCCTCTATCACATCTACGAGGTGAGCACGCCCCTGTGTGTGTGTGTGTGTGTGTGTGTGTGTGTGTGTGTTTGGACTGGCGTGTTGGTTCAGACATGTGTGATCAGCGTGTCGCGTTCGCAGGTGAACTTGGTGTCGGAGCACATCTGGTGCAACGACTTCCTGGTGCGCAGCTTCTACCTGAAGAACGTCCAGACGCAGGAGACCAGGACCCTCACTCAGTTCCACTTCCTCAGCTGGCCGGCTCAGGGCATCCCCACCTCCACGCGCCCCCTGCTGGACTTCCGCAGGTACTGCAGCTGCTGCAGGTCCACATGCTGCGGGGGCATCTCCTGTCATTAGAAAGAGGTGGAAAAAAGTTCAATGCTAAATGCACATAAGCTGAAATATATCAAACCCAGTGAGAAGTGTCCATCAAGGACCCCGAGACACTTCCATGTCCACTTCCACTTACAAGTGTTGAGCTGTGTAAGTCTTGTTCCACCATATTCTAATAATATGAGATGCACCAGATGTTTACTTTCTTCTGTCTTCGGCCCAGATGTAGACAGCAGATTAAAGCCAGTAACCTTCCATACCCTCCCCCCTCTCCTACCTGTTCCCCTGTGTCCTAACCCCCCTCCCCACCCTGTGCGATGGAGGTGGTTTAGTTTTTCAACATATCAGTCTGTGTCATTCTTGTGGTTTGCAGCTAGTAGTCTGGGTCCAGTTGCATAGTCACAAAAATGATCATGGACTGATGTGGCTGCAGCAGGAGGTCCATTGCCCCGAAAACCTCCCCCTTTACCCCCCACATCTATCTATCTATCTATCTATCTATCTATCTATCTATCTATCTATCTATCTTGGTTCTTTCATAGATTTAAATTATTAGCAGTCTGCAGTAAAACACACTTAAAAAGAAAGATATAATTTGTATAATCTATGAAAGAGCCTAAAGTCATGCCTAAGAATTGAAGAAATTGATAGACGGTTTTTCTTTAGTCGTCTGTTAACCACCAATCATTGTCGTTTTCTGTCCTCAGGAAGGTGAATAAATGCTACCGAGGACGGTCCTGCCCCATCATCGTCCACTGCAGGTAAGGAACTGAAGCGTCTCGTCGCAGTCTGCTCAGTGTGATTCGGGGATGTCGGGTAAAGGTTGTCTTGTGTTTCCACAGCGACGGAACAGGTCGGACCGGGACCTACATCCTGATCGACATGGTCCTGAACCGCATGGCTAAAGGTCAGCTCCACATGTCAGTCTGTTTGTTTCGTGGTTATTCTGCTCCTGTGATCCACTTTTAATCAGCCTGTTTCCTCTCAGGTGTGAAGGAGATCGACATCGCCGCGACGCTGGAGCACGTCAGAGACCAGAGACCTGGGATGGTCCGCACCAAGGTACCACTTCTTAGAGTCTTAATTAGTGTACAAAAAAATAAATATCCCCCCTGAACCCCACCGCAACAGGTGGGATTCGAACTCAGATCACAGCTGCGACAATCCCCAGACACTTGGAAGTGGTCTTAGTCTGACAGCCTGTAAGAAGAACCACCTGTTTGAGTGGAACCTGAGAGTCTCCACACCTGACCA
>NW_007581644.1:0-4206 GCF_000690725.1 Stegastes partitus | reverse complement strand
AAAAGTATTATAACAGCTCATTAGTAAAATCAGTGTGTCTTGAATTATGTGTGTGTGAAAATGGATTATTTATGAATGTCATGACTCAATAATCTAACAGTAAATGAAAAACCTTCTTTTATGTCGGATAGCAAGGCTGTTGGATTGTCAAGACGGAGGTTGAGATACAAGGAGGGCTTGATACTGGAAGGCTCATTTGTTGTTAATTTCTGTTCATAGTTGTTATAATAACTAGTAGGGCTGGTCCCAATAGCACGTTCTGGTCTCTGGATATTCAGGCCCAATTAATGATGAATAGCTGAATATTCAGCGTGGCCGGAACGCACAGGCAGTACTTGGCTGCTGATGCCAGTTTAGAATAGTGGTCCCACTTCCACTGTTACCATCCATGTTTACTTCCATAAACACTGAGCACGCTCGCTGTGTGTGACGTCGTCGTGTCCTCTTCTGCGCATGCGGGACACTTTTGGGTTGTTTGAAGTTCACACAGCAGATCACATACAAGTCGCATTTAATTAGAAATGTGAACAAACTCACAAAAAAATCGGATTTTACAAAAAAAATCCGAATTTAGCATTAAGTCCTGCAGTCTGAACGTAGCCAATCTGTGGGATTGTTCAGTCAGATAATACACCGTTCTCCTGATTGGTGACATAAAATGTCATGTCGGAGTCAGAATCCAAGGCTGTCGGTATGTTAAGGCTGTTTTTTATGGGTTCCGTTCGTTTTTCCTAAAAACCTTTCGGATAGCAAGGTTTAGGATTGTTAAGGGTCGAACTATCGAGTCACGACTGTATTTGTACTTTAAGGGTTAGACAGTCACTTGGAATTGCTCTTGTATCCTCCCCCCTGACTTTTCAATAACCTATTAACAACGTTACTTAGATTGTTCTCTTCATCGTGTTTTTTATCGTCAGGAGCACCGACTCACCAGTGACTGGACCTTCCAGATACAGGTGTCTTTACACTACAGTCATTTAAGATACATTCACTGCACTCAGGTTATCTCTAGTTTGGTAACTTCTGGCACCAAGTGGCTGCGCCTGTGTCAAATGAGGCGAGTCACTTTAACGGGAGAGAGTGCTTATGCAGTCACGTGTTTTTATATAAATAATTCAGATTATTTGGTAGAAATCTGCTTTCACTTTGATATAGAAGTCTTTTTCTTTGTAAAGTCTAGACAAAAAAAGCCAAATTAGACTGACCTTGATTGGACGGTTGACAAAAAGCAATAAAAGGAGAAAACTTCCGAGGGGGGTGAATACTTTTTATGGACGCTGTGTACAGAAGTCGCTGACAAAGACGTACATGGAGGATGGTCCAGAGTCGTCTCCACTTCAGAAGGCTCATAATTCTTAGTGACGCCCCTGGGTGCATTTATAATAATCTCTAACAGTCCTTTCACTCCATTTAGGTCTGTATTTAGAGCCATTAACCCACCGTATGTATCCCCTTCTCCCACACTCCTCCGCTCTGCTCCCTAATAGCCTGGATTAGCCGCTGCTTTAATAGACTCATCCATCTCCTCTGTTTATTCACTAGTTTTCCTCTGTCTCGCACACACACACACACTTTCTCTCCACCTCCTTCTCCCTCCATCTTTTTCGCTCATGGGCAATTACACAAACAAATGCAGTTTGTTTTCCACTCAGTCTCACTGGAAGGCAAATGAATGGATTTATCAGGCCGTTACGTTTTTAGTTGAAGGTCAGTTGTTGTATTATATTATCACTGAGAAAAGGTGAAGTCGCACAGTCACTCCTTCAATTTGCACACCACATTAGCCATGCAGATTTATGCAAATTCCTGACACGGAGTTTGGCTCCTGATTGGCCAGAGCTTAACACCCCCCCCCTCCTTGCAAAGCTGCCTCCGAGTTCAAATCTGGATTTGCATAGCTTGACGGGAAGGGAAAGGCAGGAGAGGGATGGCTTTTTGTCAGCTGACGTCGTGGGGTTTGTAGTCGTCAGACGTACGCAAGATGCCCACGCATGGTTGTGATTAAAACATACCAGCTTTGAAGGGCCTGCTGTGGATCTCTGAAGGACGACTCAAGGACAATCCCAGAGTTTTGTTGCAACAGTCAAAGAAAAGAAATGTCTGACAGGTGAAATTCTAGATGTCTATGAAGATGCTCACCCCAAATGAAATCCAAAGCTCGGGGGGGTAATGAAGCCGTCCAAAATAAAAACCCAACGTCCTGGAGGAAGTGCTTCTCTAAACTGAGGTCACTGTAGCGACGCAGCTTCTCAATAAACTGATCAGCTGTAGGATGCAGCAGTGTGTGTTTGTGTCTACACGCTGTTTATTGATTAGCTGCCATTTCCTTAAAGCAGCCCGGAGCAGCTGGAACCACACGCCGGTGCACTCGTGGGGTTGCAAACACAACACCGCGTTTGACCCAGTCTTACTGTAGGCGCTGGAGGGGGGGGGCACGGCTCACGTACACAACTTGCAACTGTCACCCACCCACTGTTTTCCTTCCTCCACCTCCTCCACCGCCTCCCGCCGACCCCTCACTCCACATCTCCTTCCGTCGTGTTTTCCTTTCCCTCGACTCCCCGAGGGGAGGAAAATTCCTCTTATCAGCTTCAACCAGATGCAGCAGAACGTGTGTGTGTGAGGATAATCCCTTGGTTTTTATTGGCTCAGCACTAACCCATTTTTGTGTAGCTGATGACTTGGGGTTTATTTTAGAAATGGCAAGTTTCATTTAGCTTTTTTTTTTTTAAAGGTTGTGTCTTTTTAAATGGCGCAACAGTAATTACAACTGAGGCATTTCAGAGTGGCATTTCGGAAAATCCATTATAAACTGCTAACTCTTGGTTAATCAGATTGTATTTGCATCCATCAATGCATTTGCGAGCATCAGTGTGTTTGTGTGTGTGTGTGTGTGTGTGTGTGTGTGTGTGTGTGTGTGTGTCATCAGTATACAGTGACTCACTGAGCATGTCTAAGAACGTTAGTGTCACTTCAGCTCATTCTGTTTTTACCAGCCTGCTCCTTCTGAGAATCTGCTTCCCTCGTCCATATTTGTGATGCCCCTCGTGCTGTCTGTGTGTTTTGCATTCAGCAAAAATTCCAACAGTCCTCCCGCACATGCAAACGAGCCCCTTTCACCTAATTATGAGATGGCTTCAACGTGACCTATCGCCGCTGTCACCGCCGTCTGTTGTCAACGTCCATTGGCTGTAGACGCAGAGCTGCTTTTTGGATTCACGCCTCCATCCAGTGCCTCGGTCGTGATCACATGATGACTGTGTGTGTGTGTGTGTGTGTCAGTGTGCAGCCCTATTTCCAAAATTGAGAAAAACGAAAAACTCTCCCCCTCGTAGTTGCCATAGTAACCAGCGATTCACCGCATCTGGCAAATTATAGGGCTGTATTGAAGGGCGAGAGGGTGTGCGTACGTGAGAGTGTAAAGTGTGCGTCGCTGTGTGTGTGTGTGATTGTGGCAGAGTGTGAACCTCTCCTGCATACAAAAACTGGTGTTCAAGTGGAAATGAAAAGGAGAATGGATGATCAATTTTTTTTTTTTCCTGCCAATCAATAACAGATAAGGCAGCAGTTACGCACACACACACACACACACACATCGGACAAAGACACTATCTGGGTCATTAATGCCAGTTATTAAACTCTGATATCCAGAGATGTTGTCCTCCCAGAGGGCAGCTCTCTGAGTTTATCTCCTTGCTGTGGATGGAATCATGTAGAGAGACACACACAAGAGAAATGTTGCCTCCAATGACCTTCTCCATCACTGATGAAGGGTGTTCAGGTATGAGGAGAACGATGAAAAATTCCCCTGTGCAGATACAGTAAATTCAAATACAGACACCCTCCTCCTGGCTCTTATATAAGGTCAAGAGGTTTCAACAGTTTCCCTTTCTGTTATTTTAGCAGCATGCAGGGCTGAGCAATGGACTCAATCATAGCCATAATACACCAGAGTCCACCTGCCTACACACATTTAAGATAAATAGCTGTAGTCAGAGGTGTCATTTATACTGGAGATGCTGTGGACAGGCCCCATCTGATTTCACTTTTTAAAAGTATTACTGAAAAAAATGTTCTAAAAGTAGCTTAGACTGGGAAGTGGAGCAAGAACTTGCTGTGAAGCTAGTAGCACTTTTCAGTCTGGAAAAAAAACCCAGAATAGAATAGAATAAAACTTTAGTGTCCACTTTATTGGGCTGCAAGGTG
>NW_007581643.1:0-4244 GCF_000690725.1 Stegastes partitus | reverse complement strand
CACAGTTCAAAAGCAATGCCTGATTTTCACTGGTTAATTTTCATAGAATTTTTATTTATTACTTTTTTCAGATTCAAGTTATTTCTGTGACCACTATGGGTTTTTCTTTCATTAACCAAGGGGTACCAACAATTTTATCCGTGTGTACATGCAACAACAACAATGAACTGTGCTGTTGACTCCAAAATGATTCAAATCCTACTATTTCATTCATTCATTTTATTCTACATGTCTCATTTAAAAAATTGTCAGAAATTAACCATTTGCAAGAAAAAAGAAAAAAAAGAAAAACAATGTTCTCCTCGGTGCGATCTACAAACCACAACTGACACAGATGCCATGTGAGAGGCCGTATGTACAGCCAATAGAGTATCTGACCTGGTGAGGCAGTGAAAGAGACTGCTCAGCCAAGAGGTGAACGTGGAAAGCAGGTTTTTGATGGACACAGCACCGGCATCATGCTCCACTCTGTCTATTCTCCTGGTCTCCGAGAAATGATTGGCAATGATGACTGCACACACATTCATGATGATGGTGGAGCCGATCTGATTGAGGAAGCAAAGAGTAGCAGTGTAGAGCAAGGGCTTGAAAACTAAACAGGTAACATAAGCGTAGTTTAAATGTCAGTACTACTGCACTGAATAAAAACACTACTAGAGTAGCCCTGACAGAGAAACTATGTGGAACAACCCGTCATAATTTCTCAACATATAAAAGTTTGGGAACCTCTGTTTTAGTGGTTGGACACCATGTCTGTTACTGAGCATAGTTTAAAACCTATCTACAGGTAAGGGATTGTTGGGTTACTGAAAAAAAAAAATCTTACCAGGAGGAAATTTGGTTTTCATTGGTTCTGAACTTATACCAGTCCCAAAGTAACTCAAATCTCGCTGTATTTTGCTGCTGCTCCTGCTGCTGGATTTTCAGATTTTCATAAGCAGCGTTACAGAACAACAAAAACTGGTCAGCTAGTTACGCTGAACACATAATGTCAGCCACATTGAAGATTTACATGTATGGAGGACGACTAATATATGTCATTTAGAGTATAAGGATTTTTCTGAGATCTAGGGAAATGGTCAAACACTAATGTTGTTAACTAAAACTTTAACAGAAACAAGTGTGTACTTACAATGGTGCAAACCACAAAATAACCAAAACTCCAGAAGGAAGAAGAGTCCATGAAGTACTCCATGATGTTTGTCCATCCTTTAAGGGTTATAACCTGGGGTTCGAGACAGAGAGCAACAACAATAAAATCTTACTATGTAGCACCATTGTAATGTTGTTAGATTAGATTAGGTTAGATTAGGTTAGATTAGATTAGATTACACTACATTACATTAGATTACATTACATTAGATAGAATTTTATTGATTCCTTTGGTAGGGCACCTCAGGGAAATTGTTGGTCTAGAAACAGCACAACACCGACAGAGACAGTAGCACACATCAATTAAGAAAAAAAAACAGTAAAAAAGGAAATAAGTCTATCACAGGGCTACACTTAGAGACAGACAACCAAGCACACTCACATTCACACCTACGGACAATTTAGAATCACCAATTAACCTCAACATGTTTTTGAACTGTGTGGGAGAAAGCTGGAGATGTCACCCACGCTGCACAGGGAGAACATGCAAACTCCATGCAGAAAGATCCCAGGTGTCAGCTCTCTGCTGACTTGTGGTGAAAGGGGATGAAAAGGTTCTTCCTCAGCGGTGGTAAGGGGTTACCATTTGATAGGGTATTTTGAAGTATAAGATACATTTTGATGACTCATTTTGCTGACACTGGTGCCTCGCAGCAAGAAGGTCGCCGGTTCGTGTCCCGGTGGGGGCACCAGAATCTTTCTGCGTGGAGTTTGCATGTTCTCCCCATGCAGCGTGGGTTCTCTCCAGGTTCTCCGGCTTCCTCCCACAAGGTCCAAAAGCAGGTTGAGGTTAAATACGGGTACAAGCAGATAGCGGAAGGAGAGCACAAAGCCAGCCTACATGAGCAGCCAATGGCAGGCTTATACCTGCATCCTACATCCGCTGAGTAAGACTAGCAGGGAGTCAGGAGGAGTCAGACAGTGCCTGATGATGAGGGCTGGAGCCACCACACTGAGTTTAGGACTGTTTTGCAGGAAAGCTATGCACAATACGAGGGGTTGTGCATTTTCATATGCAGTCAATGGGAAATTTATTTGTATTGACTGTGTGTTCTGTCCAATCATAGCTTTATGGAGACAAATGCGTTGGCCTTTGAAAAGTGAAAACCTATTGTTCTTGAGTTGTGGCACACATAAAAACTGTCTTTTTTAGAAATATGCTTAAAATAAAACCAAAAAGGGCCATGGGTTAAAAGTCAATGGATGCCCTTTTGCTCTGACAAAAAAGCCTCTTTTTTCTGACTCCGTCCTGCTCAGTAATTTTCACACAGTCCCTAAATTCTGCCATGAGTCAGTGCTGAGAAGCTGTGTGTGTTCGTTTGGAGGTCTTTACTCCCTTTGTCCTTGTTCTTCATAATCAAACAAAGATAAAAGTCATGTTGGGCTGGCATTTTCTTTTAAGGCCTCTGCAGTATCTACTGTACTGTCTGCAGAGCCACAGGGCAAATAATGACACAAAGCCGGCTGTACAACACAAAGACAGCAAGAGATCTCTCTAGTTAACCACCATCAAAGCTTGTAAGGCAATTCATCATGCTGAGATGTGGTGGAGCGGGCCTTACATTTTTTATTCTCAAACTGGGCTCAGTACACACATTACATTTGAGATACATCCCACACATTTCTCTTGAGAACAAAAATACTTGATTTCTCCACCCACTACCACTCATGCCAAGCCATGCTGTCTCCCATGTTAATCGGGGTCAGGGTTCACGGTCAGTGTGCCCTCTAATGGGTACCCACTTGGGATGCCAAACAGTCCAAGGCTTTGTTTACCTTTTTTTAAATTCTTCACTCACAATCTGAGCTCAGCTGACGCGCACTAACCGAGAACAAGGCGTTTTTGTCCGTCATGTGCCCGTTTGACATTAGCCAGAGCAACAAAGGGAGCTGACTGTGGAGCTGGAGTCTGACCATGAAAATGACAAAACACAGGAAGAAATTACATTACATGACATTAGCTGTAGCTAAGAAATGTTCTACAGAGAGGAACATGTTCTGACTAATTCAGATGTTTAAAAAAAATATAAATAAAAATCACAATCAGAACACAAAGAGGCCTACTTTAAATTTACGCTCAATTTGCACTGAATTACGCAGTGAACGTTCTTCTGTGGATTCAGCTGAAGGACACCCTCTAGTGTTCGTCTCAAATAAGTAGCATCTCTGAAACATTCTGTGGTGACACCCCCACAGCCCACAATACTGCCTGACCCTGTACAGCTTGACTCAGGGTCGATGTTAGACAACACAATTGGAACAATCTGGAAGCACAGCAACACAACAGAGCAGTGAGGAAAGTACAAAGGGCTGCAGCTATTTCTGATTCACAACATTGATCCAAAGAATGGTAAAGAAAAAAACCCCAACTAAACAGGTAACGTATGTGAGCTTAGAATCATGCATTTGGTTCAAAAGGCAATAACAATTTGCTTTGGATATGAATCTACAAGCCCTTGTCATAATACAATTTAAGCTTGAATTTGCAATCATCTCCAAATGTTCATGCACAAAATGTTTGACATATAGTCTGTTTTCTAATTCTACTGTCCTACGAAAGCGAAGTCTAAATCTTTTATAGACTCATGCTGTGGTGAGAAATGGCCCCATCTAATGGTTTGAAGCCAAAGCAGACGCTGCTCTTGGTTTTGTGGGAAAATGTGGTGGTAATTAGTCTCGATTGTAACAAGATAAAACGCCATCTGAATGCTGCGCTGGTGTCATGAAAATAATAAAGTGGAAGAAGAAAAATTCAGATATCTTACTGAAGTACAACATGCAGTACATGTCTTTAAAAATGCTTACAGAAAAATTACACTTGTATGTAAAAATTCAAACATAAAAAGCAAAAGTACTTAAAGCAGAAAAATGGTCGTTGTCTTTGGTATACTAATACATAATATTACATTGTGTTAAACTAGTTTATAGGAAGCATTTGACTGCTGCAGTTTAAGACACAACTAATTCTAACCATTTTAAGCCCTGTTGGGTAGATAATGGATGGATGGATAGTCTTGGTGAATGTCAACTTCTGACTTTAAAAAACGTTTTTTAAAAATTCTCTCATTATTCTGGCATTTAGCAAATATAAA
>NW_007581642.1:0-4295 GCF_000690725.1 Stegastes partitus | reverse complement strand
GTTAATATTAAAGAAGGCAAATTAGGATTTTGGGGGTTTTCTCTTCATCTCAAAGGCTACTTCTCACCATGAAACGTTTCTGAGAACTGTGTGAATATGGCCACTTCTCAGAAAATAAACTGCTGATTGCACAATATTATCAAGACGCCCACCGCAGGCTGCCTCATGATTGAGGAAGTGCGTCTGGTTTCCATAGCCGTATCAAAACAAAGACTCTTATTTTACTGGTTCGCGTTGAAGGCGGTAAGTTGTTCTTTAAGTTCATTCATGTTTAGTTTTAGCTCAAGTCTGGGTTTAGTTTGAAATTGAAAGTTAAGTTCATGTCAACACGAACTGTTTTTAAGTGAAATAGGTTTTGTTAAATCAAATGTGACTTTTATTTTGTAAATAAATCTTTTGTCGGTCAAAATGTCAATCCAGATCAGGTTGTATCACGACGTCTCGGGGCACTTTGACGTCGTCACAGTGCTACAACCTTCAATAAATAGCAATATGCCCACTGTCACAAGGAAATGTGACCGTTACACTGACGAGCCTGTTGTGAACGTTCCACATAACGAACGGGATATTTTGAATTTTTTCCATCACAAATTATCAGGACTCCAAGCTTTGATGTGGATGCACTGAAAGTAAACTGATAATAAAATGGACCAGAAGTGACACTTTTAGTTTTGCTGACTTTCTAAAAGTAAAAAATAATCAGATAAACAAATAAAACACATGGTTAAATCTACAGTGAGCACTATAGAGGTTTTAATTGGGGTTATCAGCGAGCAGCTTGATTGTATTAAGAATTAAATCGACAACATGGATGTGTTGAAACCACAGAGGAACAGAGTTTGGGGGGTGAAAGAAGATTCGGAGCCCACTGATACGAAGTTTTTCTCTGATGTGTCAGTTGCTGTGATTGTCAACATTTCACTGACATCATGCAAAATATGGCGGCATACGTGATCTGATGCTAAAAGACTGAAGTTCTAGAAGAAGATGAAACAACTGGGGGTTGCGAGGTTATCTCCACAAATTAAATAAAAATTAAAAAGAGATTCAAATTAGCTATAATTATTACAAAAGCAAAAATAATAGTTAAATACTGCTCACCTGTGTGAATCTGCTGCTTCTACAAACTGCGTGTTTACTCAATATTTAGGTTCATACATGGAAACTAGCAAGCAAGGTTTTTATATAACATCTTTACAAGACACGGTAAAGAAGATAAAATACAAAATGCGACAAAGTGAAGTCAAATTGATGAAGTAAAATAACTAAAAACAGCAAAGACAAGCTGAAAAAAGCAGAAACAAATTTCATAGACGAAATAATAAACTGAGCAAAAGGCGGACAAAAGGTTTGAAAAGCAAAAACACACTAAAGCCCACAACAGATTAGAAAAGACCAGATTAAAATGAAATTAAAGTGCAGAAAGGTTTTCTAAAAGCATCGACAGCTTAGACTAGACGTAACAAAATAAAATGGAGTGTTTGAAAGCGGTGGAATAAAGGATTGGCTTGAGCTTAGTTTTTAAACGATGACATTTTGGCCAAATCAAAGGCGTTTGACTGATCTATTCTGTGTCGAGCCTGTATCGAATAACTATGAAATAATACGGTTTGTCCCTGTAGAGGCTGGTGCACGAACATTTCAACCACCCCCGAGGTTTGCAGGTGTCTGGTACCATTTCTGAGTGTGGATTGTAGGCTAGTTAGCCAGATATGCTAACATTAGCACATTACAGTGATAATCAATGCATTCCTCACGTTCTGGTTCTCTGGCTTTGGTTATTCAGCCAAAACACCAGCGTGCTAGCAAGTGGTTCCAGTCCAAATCTTCTTAAAACGTGACCTTCTGCAGCCACCTTGAGAAGGGCGTCGTCCTTCATCCGTTGCTCATTTTGGCTTTCTGTGCAGGCATCGCTAATCAAACAGCATTCTTGTTGATTCGTTTTCTCCACCACCACTTACTGAATTGCCTGTTAGCTAATTACTCTGTTTAACTTCCTGGTGCACGGTGCGGTCTCTGTGTAATCCAAAAGGGAGTTTTGTCAACACAGTGGAGTTAACAGAGGTTCTCATGGGTAAGAATGGAGCTCTGGTTGATTCTCATACATACATACGAGGGCATATTAGCGGCCTTGTAGTAAGATCCCTCATTTCTGTGCTTCCCATTTACTATCTATGTAATGTTGCGTTTTCAGAGATCATCACATTGGTTGCTCCATATTTACGTAAAGTTTAGGTATCAGCCACTTCATGCAAAAACAGGGGATCCGCTCACAACTTGCCCTCCAATAACCTTTTAAACCAACAATTGTCTGTCGAAAATGGAGACAGATTTTTTTGGCCAACAGTTTTCTGCTATAAGAGAAGGTTTCCAAATGAGTGCATTTGTTTTCTCTTCAGATTAAATCCCACACTTCATGTGAAGATGACAGCACTCCAGATGTGGTGTTTCTGGCCCGTTGCTGCTCTCCTCCTTCTCCTGCCCATCGCTCCCACGTTGGCCGAAGTGGTGAGTTCGATGTCGGTCTGCGGCCACTTTCTCCTTGAGGAAACTCCGCCTCAGATCCCGGGTGTCGTGGAAGGCGGGAAAATCCTGAACCAGAACCGATACAAGCCCATCTGCCAGACGTACAGGAACGAGAGGAGGTTTGTGACGCTGTACGACGTCAAGAACAAGATCCCGGTGTTTTCTGCTTACAAGTACAGAGGAGTTGACGGAAAGGGAAGACCCAAAAAACACTGGAAGATTGAGCCGCAGGTAGGTTTCCTCTAAGATTCCACTTTTGGGTACTAGCGCAGTCACATCAGTAATGTAATGACAGAACTAGCATCAGAGGTACTGAAGGACCCATTTGCCACAAAACAACTTCCAACTGCAGGTACTATTTTCTGCCACGCAAACAGCCCTGAATGAGGTTCTACATTTGGGGTTCTTGTATCTCAACAGGCACAAAGGGACAGACCACCCTAAAACGACCTGTAAATTGTGTTGCATTGGGTTGTTCTCATGAAAAATGCCAAATAGTTGAGTAACAAAAAGAAAAGGGAGTCTGTCTTACCTTCACGCAGCTGGCCAGTCACGGCATACTGAAGTATTTGTGGATCTTGCATCAGACCATCTGACATGCAGTTTGGAGAAACTATAAATCCCATTTCTGACTGTACATCTCGTTTCTGATCCAGTTTCTAAAATATTGCTCATGCACAGTCTCCAGGAGCCCTTTCTTACCAAGTATGAGCATTTCAGTTGAAGAACTGAGCAGGTAACAACCCATGCTAGTGTCAACAAACTACTCTGTGGTCCACTGGTTCCTACTTCCTACGACACTGTTACGATGTGAAAGAGTAAGATCTTTTGGGGTGTTTTTACTGTTACGTTATCTTTTTCTCTGCCTTTAACTCTTTACAGCTTGAGAACGAACTTGCCAACAAGAACATGATGAGCAAAGACAAGCAGATATCCTACAAGCATCAGGCCGTCGACACTGATTTCAGAAGCAATGGGACGTTCGACAGAGGTCACATCCTGCCGAGCTCTTACGCCTGCACGGAAAACGACAAGCGCTCGACGTTCACCCTAACCAACGTCGTGCCACAAGCGGGTTCGTTCAACAAGGGCAGCTGGAGCAGGATGGAGCGCTGCGTCCAATGTGTGATGGACAAATACTGCACCAACAGCAGCGGCTTCACCGAGGGCTTCGTGGTAACTGGAGCGCAGCCCGGCTCCGGCAAAGTCCTCAACAACAGGGTCAACGTTCCCTCCGCGCTCTGGTCGGCCTTCTGCTGCTACAGCGCCGACATGCAGGCCTGGATAGCGAGCGCTCACTGGGGCGAAAACGTCCCCGACCGCGCCAAAAACAAACACCTGCAGGCGAAGACGCTGGCGGAGCTTCACGGCCTGCTGAGGACCGAAGACTCCGAGTTCGCAGTGTTTCCTGGAGCTCAGTGTCCTCTGCACACCACCGTCGCCGAGTTCTACCCGAAGGACATCAGCTGCCACTGCCCGCCCAGCGACTCGCCTGCCCCGCAAAGTTCTACATCTGCTTCTCTTACTGCAACATCATGTTCACGTTCCTCAACATCTGCCCCTTGCAGCTCCACATCTGCCCCTCAAACTTCAACATCTGCCCCTCATTGTTCTCCATCTTCCCATCACACTTCTACATCTGCTTCTCTTACTGCAACATCTGGTCCACTTTCCTCAACATCTGCCCCTCGCGACTCCACATCTGCCCCTCAAACTTCAACATCCACCCCTCATAGTTCCACATCTGCCCCTCATACTTCAACATCCAC
>NW_007581641.1:0-4344 GCF_000690725.1 Stegastes partitus | reverse complement strand
TTTTGAGAAATCAGTCTGCAACATACATTCCTATACACATACACATTTCAACTGTAAACCATTTAACAATTAACCAACATTAGGTGTCTATATTTAGAGCTTTCTGATTACCAAAAAAGTAAATCAAAGCTGGTTCCAAAGTTATATACAGAATGGTGTCCTGACAACTCAGTGCAAAGAAAAATGTTTGAGGACAAACTGAAAATACAACATCGTGCATCCTTACAGTTCAAGTGTCAAAGTAGTTTTCTTTTGAAAAGAACACTTGTTTTCACAACATCACTATTTTCTAACACCAAAATAGAAACAGTTGGAAGTATTAAAACGTATTAACACAGCTTGTTTGCTTTTTTAAAAGCAAATACTCATCAAATGGCTTCAAATGCCTTCCCATAACAGTAACCCCTACCTGTAGTTTTTCTATTGAGCATGACTAACGCGCAAGTCGAGTTTTCAGTGCTTGATTTTTTTTTGACAGTCTGTTTCCATCAAGCTCCATGATGATTTTCTGAAAAGCTTCGAAGGTGTATCTCAGCTCTGGAGGGTAGCTGAGGTTAAGAGCATATACAAGAGCGAACAACATCACCACAGCTAGTGGTACATTTCCCAACTCATCCAGGACTTGCACACCCTCCAGAACAATACCTACATCTTCCGGTTCATCATCTGGCTCTGCACCTTCTTTACGAATGACAAAGATTCCAAACGTCGTCTCCATCATTGCAGCTTCACTGCTTTCTCCATCTGTGTTCTTTACAGAAACGGGGGGAAACCTATTTTTAGCTAACATATAAATATACTAAATATATCACATATACTTTGATAAAACAGCTATCATTTATTCAATTTATGTGAAAGATTCTATGATACATAACTGGTTTGTTTACAGATATAAGAATATGAATAGGAGAATAAAAACTAAATCGCATACCACGTATTCTTTCACGAGGTTCTCAGGCTCTTCATTCAGGTACACACACAGGGCTTTGATGATGCACTCTCTTCTGACATCAATGGCATCGGTCTGAGTATGTAGGCCAGACAACATAAACAATAAGGAAAAACCATTTTAATCAACAGGTAGAGAAGATTTCACAAACATAATGCAACATTGAATGCAACTCTTATTGACAATTTTTATGATATATGAACTTTCAATATCCACGAGTGCATCAGTTTTATGTCCAAGCAAGACATTTAATCATAGAAATGTCAAATAAAAGCATGCGGTCCCAGGAAACAGTAATTACAACACTGTAACGTCAGTGGACATGGTCAAACCTGCCCAAGGTTCATATTTGATCAGATCCTTCTTCAATAAAGTACTTCACCCCCTCTCCATCTAGTCTTATTTCTCTCCGTCCCTCTTATATTCCTCTTTAAATTTCCAGCATGAAGTTTAAAATATTAAAGCTGTACAGGTTTGACAATTTCTATTTTTTTCTATTATCATACCTGGGTGATGGGCATCATAATGCTCTTAATCTTTCTTCCTTGAACTCCGCCTTTCTGGCCAAACACCCTCATCAGGTTTGCAGAGTGACCATCCAGCTCCGAGAAGAACTTTGGCAGCAAACTGATGGTTGTAATCCTCTTGAATTCAGCAGTAAGCTTAAATGAAAAAAAGGGTACACAAAAGCAAGTTTGACTATTATAGCATTGAAATGACCAACTAGTTGAACAATTGTCATCTTTCATCGAAACACTGAATCAGCTTTTGAGTTACTTCAATGGCTTGCCCACATTTTGTTTGGCTGATATAAATCACACTGTACATATTAAAAGAAGACATCATATTCCAATCAAAGTAAATCAGCGCTGCGCATTTATTCACCTACCTCACGTACACAGAAGAGAGATGGCCATCTCGTTTTGAAATCAGCAATCAAGGGTGCATCACGAGTAACTTCTTGCCTTCTGTGTGCAAAGGTCTTCTCCATCATTGCTGCCACTGTGTCCTCATTGTTCCTTTTCCTTGCTTCTAAAAGCAGGGTCTCTCTCATCTTTTCAAGTGTCTCTGTGGTTTCACCAGATGGGTAGGTGGGGCAGTAATTTACTTCAGCTCTTCTGGGCTTCTTCACACCATAAGCAGGGCTGCATTTGTCTGCAGGTTTATTTGTCAAGGACAAATAAATCTCTAAATTTATCACAGAAATTTGTGACACTTTTAGTCACAAATTTCTGTGATAAATTTAGAGAGAAAAAAGAGAGACAGGAAGAGGGAGAAATCAATTCTGTGTTATATAATGACTACACAATCTTAGCAAGGGAGCTACAAATGTAAAAAACAATAGTTAATACAGTATATAACTTATGTTTGAATTGTTTTTGGCGGGTAAAAACATGGAATTCGGTGCTTTCGTGTGTTTGTGGAACGACTAGCATGACTGAAAAGTGTGTGAATGTGCCACGGTGCGACCGACAGATAGTGTTAAACATCCGTAGCAAAGTTTCTTGTTACGACAAACCTGTTTAGTGTGCTGGGCGAGCTTGGGTTTCTACACCGTGAAGGGCCAGGACAGACCGTGGCTGCACCTGGAGCTCCACCGCTGAGGCGTTACCACAGGCGCGGCAATAGCGCGTGTGAATTAGCGTCTACGTGCTAATCCACACGCGCTAACAGCGCTTACACTTATGGTAGCAAACATTTGCTCCCTCGTCTACAAAGCGAACGGCACCAGACTGCGGAGAGCTTTGCAGCGCAAGAAACTGTTCCGTTTACGCTTTCAAAGAAACCTTGCTGCACCACGAGCAATGTGGTCCAGCTCGAGTAGCTAATGCTACCCGCGCTGAAAGAGAAACTCACGCTAGCTTGCTAGCTAGCTAGCTAGCTTAATGCACTCTAATAAAACACTCGGTACCAACAAAAATCATCCAAAATGCAAAAGATGACAATAACTAACTGTTACAATAACATTTCTGCACCCGTATTGTTTTCTGTTCGATGGATGACAAAGGATTAAACTTACCTTCTCCCACACGTGCTGTTCCCTCTCAAAATGTCGGCTCCTCTTTGCCAGGGCAGGGACACACCTCTGACTTTGACCTTTGGTTGATATAAAACAATGAGGGCCATTCCTAATTAGGGATTTGCACATTACTGCCACCCTCTGCTCTGGAGTTGTAAGTAGAAGTGATTTGCAATCTTAACCCATTTCAATTAGGTTGTGTTAACATAAATGAGTCTAGTAAATTTTAAGTTGTTGCATGTTATGCTAAAACTACATGATTTAAAAGTGTTCAACCACAAAGCATGATTTTATATAATAGAAGCTACATGTTACACTTACGTCAGTGTAACAGACACCCATGTTGGTTTTTTTGAGTGCACACTCACCCTTTTTTTTGAAAATGAAATTTATGGCACCTCATAAAAACCCTATTCATGCTTATAAGCACTAAATATAAACTAGTATAAACCAGTAGGGTTTCACTCAGCCCTTGTAAACTTGACCTAATGGAGCATTGTGTCCGGCTGAACTCAAGGCCAACTGTCAGTTGACCCAGCGGCCCGGCGCGAACACGAGTCTGTCCCAAAACAAAGCTAGGAGCGGGCTGAACTCTGAGGTAGCTCTGGTTGCTGACCTTCTTCTCGCTGTGACTCAGGGAAACACAAAGCCTTTGTTTTGGTCATTTGTTGACTCCAGGGCAGGAAACTCCCTCTCTACAGAGTCTTCACAGCCAAGCAATCAGCCTGCAGTTTCTACAACACTGCCCTGTCTGTGTGGCAGTTTAACGCTCGTTTACACCCAGCAACCCCATAGGAACAAATAACATTCATGATTTGCGATCGGGTTTTGGCTCACGCCTGTGATTATGATGGCATATGATTTAGTGATCGAAGCCCAGACAAAAAGTAAATAGATGTAGCGATGGCTGTTATGTAAGGCTGCATCCAGACTTGGGACCTCACTCATTGTGTGTGTTAGCCACTCTGAGACCCATGGCTGGCACAGAGGGCTCCAGCAGCACCCCTCTGGGTCCCTGTGGTCTGCGCCTCAGCACATAACAGCCACTTAGGCCGGCATTTTCCCAGGCTGAGACAACACACCACGGTGGCAGCGCGAGCCACAGAGAGGGCCTGATTAAAGAGTAGGGACAATGGAGGGAGAGAGAGCCGGGGACCGTGGTGGCATTTTCCATCTCCGCCGCTGTCTCCTGGGGGGACCAAGTATGTGCCGTGAAACGTTTGAATTATCCCAGAATCTCTGGAATTCAGACAGAGGCACCGCGGAGAGGACCCTCGACCAGGGATCAAAGAGCTTTGAGAGGAGTGCGGTGGACTGGTGGTGAAGTCGAGTACATAGGGGAGTATGAGTGTGTGTGTCTGTGTGTGTGTGTGTG
>NW_007581640.1:0-4366 GCF_000690725.1 Stegastes partitus | reverse complement strand
ATATATTAGGGTTGGGCAAGTTAATACATTATTATCGCGTTAACGCATTCATTTATGAACGCCGACAATTATTTTATTGCGCATTAATGCATTTTTGTTATTATTATTCGTATTATTATTAATTTGAAAGTCCATTGCTCACTGGCTCCGAATACAGATACATAGAAGCCATGGGCTGGGATAGGCGTCATCATGCGTCTCAGCCAATGAGAGCAGAGCATTCGGGCAGACCTAAGACTGCAAAAAAGAACCGGCGGGAACAGAAAAATGGAGAAAGGTATCGATCTTTTACATGGACATTTTCATTTTAAATCTCTTCCACACGGCGGAGTTGATAAAACCAAAGTTATTTGTAACCACTGCAAAGCAGAATTTTCTTATCACCGGAGCACTTCGAGCCTAAAGTATCACTTAAATTCAAAACACACCATTGATGCCAGCAAATCCTCCACTCAAACAAACAGCGGAGAGAGGTTTCGGCAGACTACGTTAGATGCAGCATGTGGGAAAAGCATAGACAAACAGAAGCAAGACAAGCTAACCAATGCCATAGCGAAGTGGATAGCTACAAACTGCAGGCCGATGAGTACAGTGGAAGATGTCGGACTGAGGAACGTTTTAAGGATCGCAACGAATGACAGCACGTATGAGCCTCCTTCAAGGCGCACCATCACAAGAAGAATTCATGAGTTATATGAAAATGAGAGGACTACCAAAGCGACGGCGTTACAGCGGGCATCAGCTGTTGCTCTCACCGGAGACTACTGGACATCGCTAGGTCACCATAATTACCTCGGGGTTACAGCGCATTGTATTGATGAGCAGTGGGAGCTGCATTCACACGCTCTGAATGTAATGAAAACAGAAGACCGACATTTTGCTGAAACGTGCGCGAGACATTTTATTCATGTTGCAGAGCAGTGGAACGTTTCAAGTCAAGTTAGCACACTTAGCACAGATAGCGCAAGAAACATAATCGCTGCTGTGAGACATCTGCCTTTTGAACATGTCCCCTGCGTCACGCACAGTCTCCAGCGTTCTGTCAGTGTCTCTGCAGAACAGTGGGTTTGACAATGTCCTGGTCAAATGCAGAAAAGTTGTGGGCCACTTTAAACACAGTCCAGCAAGTGCTGCAGAATTAAAACAACAACAAATTGAGCATGGACTAAAGAAGGAGTCGCTTATACAAGACATTCCAACCAGATGGAATTCGACTCTGGACATGATAAAAAGCATCTGCAGAAACGAACAGACACTGAGGGATGTCCTCACCACACACAGCACCGAGATCGCCATGGCAACCACAGCTGAAATGGACAAACTGCAGAGGTTGGAAACGCTAGCCCTGCAGGTATATTTTGCGTTGTATATTTCTCACTGTCCTGTGAGTGTGTGAGAGAGAAATAGTGTGAGAAAGAGTGTGTGTATGTGTCTATAAATTTAGTATTAATATGTAGAGGACATTTTTGTGTGTGTATATATAAGTAAGCAAATGCAATACATTTTTAGCAGAATTAGGTTTGATTTTTGATTTTTGATTTTTTTCTGTTGTAGATACTTGACTGATCTTCTGGGAGGAGAAAAGTATGTTTCGTGCTCTGTGGTTCTGCCTGCTTTTTGCCATCTCTCTCGGGTGATGGAGAGCTCAGATGATGACCCTGCCTACGTGGTCCAATTCAAGTCTACATTCAGAACAGACCTGGAGACATTCACGGAGAATGCTAACATTGCATATCTCAAGATCGCCACTGCATTGGACCCAAGATTCAAAGACCTCAAGTGTATACCCAGAGCTGAGAGGTGTGAGGTGTGGGCCTCAGTCACCAATTTACTCAAGGAACAGAGGGTTGTTGTAGAGCAAGGGTGTCAAACTTTGGTCCTCGAGGGCCACAATCCTGCATGTTTTAGATGTTTCCCTCTTCCAACACACCTGATTCAAATGATCAGCTCATCATCAAGCTCTGCAGAAGCCTGATAACAATCCTGATCATCTGAATCAGGTGTGTTGGAAGAGGGAAACATCTAAAACATGCAGGATTGTGGCCCTCGAGGACCAGGATTCGACACCCCTGTTGGAGAGAAACCTGTGGAAGCAACATCTGAGCCACCAAAGAAAAAGTTAGTCCTACTGACTGCTTCATCAGAGTCTGATTCTGAACAGGAGGAAGACTCAGTAGAGAACATTGTGCGTCGACACAGAGCGGAGCCCACTATCAGTACAGAAGCCTGTCCGTTAGAGTGGTGGTCCAAACATGTATAGTATTTGGCCACACCAGCAACATCTGTTCCCTGTGAAAGGTTGTTTTCTCTTGCTGGTCATATTGTACAGAAGAGGAGAGTTTCTTTATCATCTGAAAATGTAAATGACCTTGTGTGTCTTAGCAACTGGTTTGGTGCAGAGTAAGAAAATGTAAAGTCGGAAGGATGAATGCAGTTAGTTTTGTCATTGTCTAACTACTCAACCTGCATCACTTAAAGAGTTTGTTCTTTGACTGGGATTCTTCTTTAGTCACAGACTAAACGGTCCCCTACACAGTAAATTCCAGCTGTGTAATTTTTTATTTATTTTTTGTGCTCGACCACGTCACTCTACTCTAACAATGACGCTTGCTACTGAACGTAGACTGTTTATGCTGCTCCCTGAAGAAAAAATGTTTCTGCTGGTACGCGTTAAAAAAAGATTTCTAAATGTCAATGTGCTGTTGCTCAGAAGGTGCCTGTTTTAATGTTATGATTGTGGCTCTGGACTCTGAGGGGAACTTGTTTTTCTATAACAATAGACAAAACATTAATGCCTGGCAGTGGCCGATAGCGTTGATTTTATATTTGATGTGATTACATTAATGTTTAAGTTGAGATTTACAAGCAATATTTTAGCTGCTATTGTGTGAAGGGAATATTGCTGTTAAAACGCACCTTATTTGCTTAAAGTGTTTGCAAACCAAATGTTATTGCACTTTTGTTCATATAGCAGTAGTTGTGAAATAAAAGTGTGCAACACATTGCTTTTGAATTCACTGTTTAATTTTGCACATAAAAATGCGATTAATTGCGATTAATCACAGAAAATTCATGCTATTAATTGCGATTAAAAAATTGAATCGCTGCCCAGCACTAATATATATATATGAATATTGTTAATGCTGCAAGGTGGTTCAGCGGTTAGCACCGTTGATGCACAGCAAGAAGGTTGCCGGTTCACGTCCTGGTGAGGACATTGGGATCTTTCTGCGGGGAGTTTGCATGTTCTCTCTGCAGCATGGGTTCCCTCTGGGTTCTCTGGCTTCCTCCCACATAGTCCAAGAACATGTTGAGGTTAATTGGTGATTCTAAATTGTCCGTAGGTGTGAATGTGAGTGTTCTTGGTTGCCTGTCTCTAAGTGTAGTCCTGTGATAGACTAGTGACCTGTCCAGGGTGTCCCCTGCCTTCACCCTGACTCAGCTGTGATAGGCTCCAGCCCCTCGCGGCCCTAGTGAGGTTTAAACGGTGTATAGATGATGGATGGATGGATAATATAGGTAAATGAATAACATCCTCATATTCATTGTTAATTGGGCCCAAATATCCGGAGCCCATGACATTGCTATTTGGACTAGCCCTAGATGTTACCTAAAATTATCGGTTGATCTCGGAATTGGAAATTGAGGGTTGGATAATATTGGATATTGGATATTGGCAAAAAAGTCAATATCGGACATTCCTAGTAATTTGTTGTCAAGACACAATGGTGATGTGGTCTCATTTGTAGGACCACATAAACTGGTGTTCATAGGGGTCTTTATATTTTTGTTAAGTATTTGATGTTACAAGTTGCTTCCATGCTGACTTCAGGTTGAAATTTAACAACATATGAGGTCTATTCATCAGTGGATTCACATTTCATTCATTTGTAGACACAACATTTTAATGGGCCAATACGATGTCTCTGATGTACGTAATGTCAAGTTTGTATTATCTTTTCTTCCTCATTGTAGTTGGATCATGGATGGTGACAGAATTTGTATTATTGGCAGATATCATCAGATGAGGCCAATTGAATGATGCGTCTGTCAAATGTTTGCTGGATTCACCACTGATGAAGATGAAGAGGAACAGGATGATGAAAATATGGCAACAAGTCAGTCAATAACAACACAATTTGTTGTACCACAAGTTGATGTGAGTTGACAAGTCATCCTCACAAACACAATTTTTAATATATAACTCATAAATAAACTCTGAATGTTTTGATGTAGATGAACTTGTTCCCCTCCAATCCTCTGCAGCTTCTCTTCTGGAGGCATCACTGATCAGCTGCTCCTGTGAATCCTCCCACAGTGTTTCATCAGCAGCTGTAACCACAGTGACTGTGATAAAACAGGAATT
>NW_007581639.1:0-4408 GCF_000690725.1 Stegastes partitus | reverse complement strand
CTTTTATTTTGATATTTCTCTATTCATGAACGGTGGTCAGAGACAAAGACTTCAGGTCCTGCTGAGAAAATGTCTTTTTATTAAACTGTATGAAAATGTACCAAAGATTAAACTGTACAGAACTATATATAACTGACCAGTGGAATGAGTTCCTGTTTTCTGTTCAATACTAAAGTCTGTTGTTGTTTTTCCTTTGAGAATCTGGATGAACTTTATTACTTTCTATATTATAAACAATAATAAATTGATCAAGAAAATAGTTTCTTGTGTTTAAAAATGTGAACAATCAATCTTCTCCTGAATCCTCCGGTGCTCACTGGGCCTGGCTAACGCAGTGTGCTTCAGTCTGCAGGATCCTGTCAACCTGCCGCCTCAAGGACGATACCAACAGGATGTGGTTAGGGGGGTGTTTCTATGTGAATGGCAGCAGCTCCTACCAGCCACTGGCTCATTTTGTTGTCTTGCAGCGAGCTGCAGGCTCCGTCAGGTATAAAGAGGACGTAACATTCAGGGCTGGAGCCCAGAGCCCAGGGTTGGCAACGCCCCCGGCCACAACCTGTGAGAGTTCATCTCTCATCTCCTCCACTGGACCAGCCCACGGCTGTGTCCTTTCACCCTAATTATTGGTTTCATCCACTAATGAGCGCAAACACGTTGTCACATTGGAGGACGACTCAGTTATGGTGTCCTTGGTGAGCAGCGATGACCCTGATCACAGACCTGTAGTGAAGGAATCCAGACGGGTGGAGGTCTTCCTTCTGAAACATTACCTTAGAAAAAACTAAAGAAGTGCTGACTGACTGTGGGAGGAATCCTCCAGACATCTCTCCTGTCAGTGCTGACAGCCAGACGGTGGAGCTGGTCAACAGCTGCAGAGACCTCGGCCTCACATTGGTGACAGGATGTCCTGTTATTTGTGTTGATGCTGCGTGCAGAACGGATCAGCAGAGACGCATTTCATAGGAGGCTCGGTAGCTTCAATGTTGACCGTACTGTTAATGTTTTACTCTTGTTTTATTGAATCCATCCTGACTTTCTCTTTTGCTTGTTGCTACAGCAGCACCCTTCCCTCAACAACAAAAACAGATTGCAGAGTGTTGTAGGACTGTGCAGCAGAACTGCAGGGATTCATCTGAATGCCTTTTCAGCCCTGCACCAACTCAGAACCTTCAGCAAGGCCCGTTCAGTCCTTACGGATCAGATCTACCCCTTGGTTCATTTCTTTCAAAACCAAGTGATCCACATGTCCTACCATTTTCTGGAGGAGCCAGATACAGCATCAGAAAATGTCCAACTTCATGTGTTAGATGTGACTTGAGCGCCATCAGCTGGTGGACCAATACATTACAACAACACCAGTACCATTAGAAAGAAGCATCAGTCTGGAGAATCTAAGTTCTCTGTTATTGACAAGCAGTTCAATAAAAAATATCCTTCTTTAAATACAGATTTTCATCAGTTTAACTACAACAGATTAAAACCCAGAATCACATTTTACACAGTGAACCATATTTGATGAGACGAGAACAGAAGAACGTAGAAAAGTCATCGTCTGGCTTCGATGTGTTGCTGAGAGTTCCTGAGTTCGTCCAAGCAGCCGCTGACCAAAGTCATTCTCAGTGAGTAAAGTTTTACATTTTATTGTGTTTTCCTCCCTATTAAAGGGCAGTTTGTTGGTTCCTGCCCACCGTCGCCGACTGCTTCCTCAAAGGGAATCCAGAGCAAACTTTGGATTGTTGGTTCAACATCTGTAAGGTCTTTATCTGACTGTGTGAAGTGCTAATTAAGGGAACATTCAATCATCAGTTCAGCTAAACTTCTGGGAAATCCATCTGTCCAGTCAGGAAGCGGAAGTGATTGTGAATCCTCCATCAGTGGGTTCATGATTTCGGTTTCCTCCGTCCATTTTTAGGTCGCATCGTTCTCAATGAATCACACAGTGTACATCAGTGGTTGAAGTGTTCCCTTTGATTCTTTGAGCTCTGATTGTTCAGAGCTGGTGTGACATAAATAAAGTGCATTGAATGAATTTGGAGGTGAGGCTTCAGTGAGAGCTGCTGGTCCATCAGTACCACCTGATCAGAAGGTTGAGGAGCAACACTCTTAAACTGGGCGTACGAATGGAGCAGGAGGTTCTACTGCTGGAGCTCCATGGAGCGTTTGAAAGAGACTCAGAGACAAGAGGATGGATTTTGAACATCTGCCAGCTTCAGTAAAAATAAAGTACATTGAACAAAAATAGTGTACAGTGCAGTGTAATGACTAGCACCTTATATGTGGCCAACAGGAATAGATGTGTCTGTAGAGCTGATCTAGTCGAGTGCACTCTTATAACCTGAACAGAACATTCACCTTAAACTCCAGTTATCACATTCAAATCCACAACAATCCTCACTGAAGGTGAACCTCACACACACAAGTCGTAAACAGGTCCAGATTTTCTACACTTCTGTAAAGCGAATTCAGTCCATTGAAAAGTAAACAGTCGATTAACGAGTCTAAAGAATGATGTGTGTGTATGTGGAGCAAAACAACAAAAGGGAGCTTGTGTTGACTTCAGACTTCAGTGTGAGATGTTTGAAGGTCCAGGCCGACCACACCGCCCAGCGCAGTAGAACCGGTGCAGGTATCGGAGGTCGTATCCTGGCTGGTCTCTGTCTCTACATCCAGGTGGGAAGGCTGCCATCTTGTTTCTCTGGATGAACCCACTTGGACTGAACCAACAACAACAACAAGCCTGAGCAGAGGAGAACCTCCAGCTATCATGTCAGTGTCTCTGTTAGGAACACCATGAAATGTCAGCTTTTAGCGGGTTTACATCCACCTTTTAAAATCAATAAATGCTTAGTTTTAACTTTCAGTTAAAATGAATTGTTTTCACACATTTTTAACAGTTTTCTTCTTTACAGTCTTTCACACATGTGGCCCTTCAAAGTGCATCAAATGAATTTAGCAGTTACATCGCCACAAACAACGATTTCATAAACCCATACAAGACTGAATAAAACTTTCAGAAACCGTTGCAGTAAAACCAACCTCTGCTCCCTGATCTGTGTCAGGGACGGCCGCTAAAACCACGACGGTCCTGGATCGGTTCAACCATCACAGTGTTCACAAACCACCTGATGTTCACAGAGTCCTGAAACCAGAACATGTACAGTGTCCCTGGCTCATGCCTGTACTTTGCTCCTCCAGCGGGGATCTGAGGAGGGATCATCACACCGGCGTTAGCCTGCGTTAGCACTACAGTCTATGCAGCAGACAGGACAGTTCATAAGTGAGAGAAGAACAACAGAAACCTGTGAAGGGAAGACGGGAGGAGAGAGAGGCTGGAACACACGGACTGTTTGATTCCTTGTTCTGTTTAGATCTGCTTTCATGGTATTGGCTCACTGTTATATTTACGTTGTTTTAGTGTCAAAAACTGAACAAACTTTCATGTAAACTGTAATTTGAGTCATTTTATAAGTTATTCTCTTTGTCCTGTGTTTGTGATCATAATCATAAAAACTAATTAAATCAAAAACAACAAAATCTAACCTTGGAAATCAGTTCTTTTCATTCAGATGTGCATATTGATGGTTCATTAACTGAATGAATGATGAAGGTTGTTCTCAGGGCCAATTTGGTGCCTCAGGCAAGATTGTAGTTAGCGCCCCCTCGCATCACAGTGAATTTCACTCCTAATGTTCATACAGTAACACAAACTGTATGCATGTATTCAAGCTTTTATTTCAGTATAAACAACACACTAAATGAAACTGAAGCAACAGATGACCTAAATTTAAAAAAAAAAAAATCATATAAATAAGGCATCTACAAATATAAAAAATGTTCTATAGCTTGTTTATTATTTTCTACTATCTACAGAACAAGGGCCTGTGGACCACTGAGGAGTCTGATGTAGAGCTGCTCTCATTTTATTTTAAATCATTTTTGATAAAAAGAAAGATCTTTAGTTTTGCTGTAAAAGGTTTCAGGTGTTGGATAAAAATGTGAATGACCTGTTTGTCCCTCATTGTTAGGGTTAGGGTCTGCATCCTGATCATGTTCATGACTGTCATGTTGGTCACTGCAGACATCTGAACTGGTCCCAGCAGAGACAGCAGAGGTGTCGTAACTCTGGCTTCATTCCTCTGAGCAGAGCTCCTGCTGTGATGCTGCTGCTGCTTCTGTCAGAGTCTAGAAGAACCTGATGGAGCTCAGTCATCAGCTACCTGGACACGTCCATCCTGGGACTGGTCCACATGTCTGCTGCTCAACACGATGAGCTACATTTCCCTCCACAGTGTGTGTGTAGCGACTTCTTAAAAAACATACTAAAGAGTGCTGAGACGATGAAGTTGGACCTAGCTCTTTGTCTGACATGCTGCACAAATCCATCAAACGTCAGGGTAACGATGTCCTC
>NW_007581638.1:0-4411 GCF_000690725.1 Stegastes partitus | reverse complement strand
TTTACAGTGTACGATGCTGTAACTCTCCAGCTTCATTCAGTGATATTAGTCACACACAGCTCAGCATGTTAGCAGATAAAACAGCTGAAAATCTATCGTTCTTAAATAATAGTCAGGAAATGATCTGGTTAAAGGGAGACGCTCAATCCAGTCTATTTAAATTTGAAACTCTGAACATAGCCTGCTCCCGACCAGGTTAGCTCCACAGCATCAGCTACCATGGAGATCTAGCTCCACAGCATCAGTTACCGTGGAGATCTAGCTCCACAGCATCAGTTACCGTGGAGATCCATGGAGGTCACATGGAAAGTGTGGCAGAAATGGAAGGCTTTTATTCAACGTCCACATCTGGTGAATCCAACCAAGTCGACGGTGATTTTATTTGCAGAATTTGTCTTGCTGTCCTGTCAGTGTTGAATGGAGGCGATAGTTTGGTAGACATCATCTGTGGGCTGCTGAAGGCTTGTGTAAAGCTCATCTGGGTCATTTTCATTCTGTAAAATAAAACAAAGCAACATGTTGTAAAGTCTGACTGAACACATGTTGAGAATCTGTCGCCTCTGAGTGTCTCCGCTCATAGAAACGTCTGCTTTTAAATGAATTCATGTATTTTCTAATAACAAACATGAAACTAAGATGATGAAACATTAGAATACGTCACTCACTGAAGAGCCAGGAGTTTCATGTGTAGGTGATCCACATGCTTCTGGCCTTGAACAGTGCCTGACAGAAGGAAAAGATGTCAGAGTTACTGGAACATATGTTCACAAGCACAAGAAGAAAATCCAAAGTATAGTAATGCAGGCATCTTCTCTGGGTGAAACCAAAAGCAAATGCTTATTAACAGTTATTAAAAGTTTTTTTTTTCACATTGTCTTCGAGTACTTAGCCTTAAATACAAAAATCTGCATGGAATATGTGATATTGTTTTTTCAAACCTGAACTGATATCTGCTGATGTTGTGCTACAGTTACACAGTGCTGCCTGTATCAATGTTGTCAGTTAGTAAGATTCAGATGACATGTTTAAACCAACATGTTTGTGGTCTTGATGCTTTTAGAGGCCTGAGCTTTTACTGCTGTTTCCGTTCCTCATCGCCTCATGAGGAAACCACAGTGACATATTTAAATATTTGCAACAATAGTGTCTTTAAATCACATAAATACCAAACTCTGCATGGAATGCGTGTCTTTTTTTTTCTAAGCTGAACTTATATCCACATCAAAAAAAGCTCTATTATATTATTAATAGTGTCTCACCCATGATTTCTTCTCCTGTGGATTAATCCCAGAAGAACTCCAGCTCCAGTGATTACTTTCACCATAATAGTCAAAACTAAAATTGGCGTTATTGTTGAACCGCTCACATTGTCTTCTCCTAAAACATAGGAAAAAAAAGTCTGTTTGGGTTGTGGTTTTATCTATTTTATTTATTTTTTTTTTTATTTTGTTTTTAAGAAGGGCTCTAACACCTGTGATTGGAAGTTTTCATTGTTAAAGAAGAAACTCTTTAAACTTCAAAACTGTAACAATAAAGCAAGTCGTACTTAGTCTGTAACCGTTGTCTACGCAAGTAGTTGAGTCAACTCAACATTATATTTAGAGTTTATTGAACTTGATTTCTGGAGTTCATTCAATTTTACTGCTCATTAGACGACTTTGAACTCATTAATCGACCGAAGTGCAGTGAACTCACATTTCTAAGGCAGCAGGGGAACTTAGTCTTAAAGCGGAGTGAATGTAAAATGACTTACAGTCTGCAAATCATAGCTGAGAAATCATCGAAAAGAAGATAAAAACACAAATGTGTTCCTCTAAATACTGTATAATTGAATACAGACATCATGTCACATCAGAGATTCAATATATTAACACACAACCACATTAGAATCAGTCAACATACGATGGAAAGAAGATAAAATGTGCTTACCTTCTACTGTGACACTGAGATCGAGAATATATGTTCCTCCAAGATATGCACACTCACAGGTGTAGTTTCCACTGTCGGCAGGTTCTAAATCGCTCAGGTGGAGAAATACGATCTGATTGTCTTTAATCAGTGAGAATCTGGAGCCACATCCATGTTCAAACTCAAAGTTTCCATGTCGATACAGCAGACGACACTCTTGTCTGTTCCTCTCTGTTCTGATCTTACAAACTATCAGCAAAATGAATTTCTCTGTTTCATTGCTGCATAGTGGAGTAACATCTGCTTCATTCCCAATTGTCTTCACCAGAGTCACTGAAATCAATCAGTTACAATCAATATTAAAAACATTCTGAATGAGTCATTGCTGTAGTTTTGCATTTTCAGAAAGTTTAATCACATTTTAATTCCACTATCATGACACTAGAGCTGTACAAAAACATGTTTTGTCTCCTAATAAAACCAAAACAACGTGACATTACCTTCGGCATCTTCGCACACAGTCAGCGGTAGAAGCAGAAGAAAGCTCAGTTTCAATGCGTCCATTCTGGTTTCAGACTGAACAACTGCGGCAGCAGCTACACAACAGATTGTAGTGATAGGAAGAAGACCGACACACTGAACTGCTGCACCTCAAACTCTCAGCTCTTCTGATAAGGAAGTGCAGCGGACTCTGCTTCATCCTATATTAGAACTTTTACTGTCTTGTTTGGTTTGGAGATCAGATCTAACAGACTTGTGTTGCTGATGTTGTGCTACAGTTACACAGTGCTGCCTGCATTGATGTTGTCGTTTAGTAAAATTCAGATCATGTGTTTAAACCAACATGTTTGTGGTTTTGACGCTTTTAGAGGCCTGAGCTTTTGCTGCAGTTGTTTCCGTTCCTCATCGCTTCATCAGGAAACCAGACTGACCTATATAATTATTTATAATAATAGTGTCTTTAAATCATCCAAAAGGTCAGACAATGGTGAACGTTTAAAAAAAGATCATAGGGTATCTGAAACATGATTAAGAACAAGGTATGTGGGTTAAAAAGGAGGAGTTATATTTCATGGTAACAGGTTCATACAGATTGAAAATGAACAAATCAGTCATGTCCAGTTTAAAGAGTTACTGTCAAGGACTCACAAACTCAGAACAGGTGGACACAAATGCACAAAACGGGTCAGGCAAAAAGGCAGGTTTATTACCAGGCAGGGTTCGGTACACAGGTGATCAATCCAACAGGCAGAGGTATCCAAAGACGAGAGGCAAACAGGCAAGGCCGAAAGCAGAACACAAAACAGACGATGACCATGGCTATGAAGAAACGCTGGGACGAGGACCGTGAAGTACAACAAACTGGCAACGAGACTGTGAGACACACAGGGTGGTATACATGAGGTAGTGAGGGAAGATGGGAAACAGGTGATGGAAAACCATCAGGGAGCAGGTGTGATGAGACGGGGGCAGGGCGTGCAGGAAGTCAGTCTATGATAGAGACAACAAGTTAGTGATTTCAAAATAAAGACAAGACATAAAATGTGCAAACATAAAACAGAAACCTGACGGACATGACAATTACAGGTGTTAAAGCGTCTTAGTCTCAAAGATGACACATTATAATGATCCAACATCTTGAACAATATGACACAATATTTTATTAGCATTTTGTTCCCATCACCAAGTGAAAACACAAGTCAGAGTCCAACAGTTAAATACATTTATTTATTGTTCTTTCATCAATCTAGCAAATATCTCTTGTGTCCAGGTGGTGAATCTCCCCAGAAACTCTCATGAGAGGAGAGAATGTTCTTCTGATAAAAGTCAACAACAAACCAGCTGCTGGTTTCAAGGACACCATCCTCGTCTCTTATTTACATTAACAAGACGTCTCCACTTGCATAAATCTGCACATTTACACCATGGATCAAACATATTTATGTTGGCCTTTTGTTGGTCAGACCATCGTACATAGTGCTGTGTAGAAACACTCTTGCTTATTTCTTTCTCTTCATTAAAACCAATCAAAATCGTCTTGGGCGATGCTCAGCCGGGATGCAGCAATGGTGCCCCATGAAAATAATAATGATGGAACACAGCACACAGGGAGACAACACTGTCATTAAATGGCTAATTCAGCCCTCAAACTGCTCTTTTCTGCGTGTAAGTAGCTGCTCTGAAGTTGTTGCTTTTGCTATTTTCTGAAGTAAACGGGGATTTAGTCAACAGTAGCACACAGGAAGCAGAAGAGGAGGAGGAGGTCACATGGAAAGTGTGGCAGAAATGGAAGGCTTGTATTCAACGTTCACATCTGGTGGATCAGACCAAGTCGACGGTTATTTTGTTTGCAGTTTGTCTTGCTGTCCTGTCAGTGTTGAATGGAGGCGATAGTTTGGTAGACATCTGTGGGCTGCTGAAGGCTTGTGTAAAGCTCATCTGGGTCATTTTCATTCTGTAAAATAAAACAATGCAACATGTTGTAAAGTCTGACTGAACAAAT
>NW_007581637.1:0-4417 GCF_000690725.1 Stegastes partitus | reverse complement strand
CTATTATTATTTTATTTCCTACTCTGAAATGAGCTTAAAGGTGATATCAGGTTTTAACATTGCAGAACGGCTTAAATGGCAAGGTGGTGTGTGTGAGTGTGTGTGTGTGTGTGTGTGCATACAAATTGATATATTTGTGCTTCTTTGCGCTACAATCCCTGAGCCAGGGCCACAGACGTTTTGGAAACAGAATAGTGAAGGACAAACATACAATACAGGGCACAGGATGAGAAGGAGGATTGAGAAGATTTGTCAGTAGAAGAGAAAAGAGAGAGATGAGTTTGAAAGGAAAAAAAGCTGAGAAAATGTACAAACAACTCGGCAGGGTAGTGCTGGCCCTGCTGACTGCAGAAATATCTCCGTTTCGGGGACATTTTTTTAAACGGTGATTCTTCTTTTAGATGCTCTTTTGATGTTTTGGCATGGCTGTTGGAAAAAAACAAATTATATGATAAACTGTGATTTTTAGCCCAGATCAGCTCAGGGATGTTTCAACTTCTAACAAAAATAGCAGATAGTCCTAAAAGTTCTGCAACTCGCCCTTAAAACCTTTTAGACAGAATACTTTCGCCTTATAGAAAAAGACATTTTGCAGTTAACTGGAAGTGAACTGAATGTTGAGGTGAAGGGAGCAACATTGATCATCTTGTCTCAATGCGATGTTCTTGTGGGAAACCTTGTGTCGTGAAATTCATATGGATTTTACTTTGACACTTGCCGCCCACTTAACCATTCCTACAGCCAACCAAGCTCCCTAATATGGTGATTACACTCCTCATGGTCAGTGGCATGCAGCAGCACCTCGCCACGCTCCATGAACTGTTCAGAAACGGCTCAAGGAGCAGAAAAAAGAGCCCAAGGCTTTGGCCTGGCCTCCAAAACCCCAGATCCCAATCCAGTGCAGAATGTGTGGGATTACTAGAACAAGCTCAATCCACAGAGGCCTCACCCTGCAGCCCACGGGACCCAAGGGACCTGCTGCCCATATGCCAGACACCACAGGACCCCCCCAGAGGTCCTGTATCCATGGCCTGATGGGTCAGAGCTGTTTTAGGCAGCACAGTGGAGACACACGCTTGGGCAGGTGGTTTATCCCTCAGTGAATTAGGATAATTTGAGTCTGTAAATTGCTAACAGGGCTACACGGTCGTTTGGTGGTTAGCACCGTCGACTCACAGAAGATCTCAGGGTTCGTGTCCCAGTTAGGACGCCTGGGATCTTTCTGCATGGAGCATGGGTTCTCCAACCTCCCCCCACAGTCCACAAACATGTTGAGGTTAATTGTTGTAGCTGCTGTTGGTGGCTGCGGTGCACTCAACGACATGCGACCAAAAATTACTTTAAAAAGAGTGAACTAGGGTGTTCTAATGTCAGATTTGTCCAAGATGAAACCGAGTGATTTTTTTCTCATGCGGTCTTTTCTATGAGCTGTGCACTCATGAGAAGACCACATTTCTAAGCGTAAATACCGCATTACACCGAAATAATAAAAGTACTGTTTTCCACCACTGTGGTGCTGCTGGTGGGATTCACCCAACAACTTTCCCAAACTGGGAGAAAAACAATGGCGTAGTCGTCAGCTGTGGTGTTTACATTTATTTTCAGGCCTCTCCAAAGTGCAGCAGTGAAATAGAATATTTACAAAGTGCAAAAACCCAGTTGTAAAAAAAAAATAAGCAAAGAAAAGAAAAACTCTATATACAAATCTAGAGGACTATATACACACAAGTTCTCCTTTAACTCTTTAACTAGCTCTCAAAAATACACGACCAACACTACCAATGCCTCCAAACTCCAACTACTCCTACACTCAATCAGGCCCAGAACCCTCAGTTTTAAAGGCCAAGCCCCTCCCACTGGGCGTACCCTTTTTCAGGCAAAAAATTATATAAACATGGTTTCCTCTTCTAACAAACAGTTTCACCCCAGTTCACCCCTTCTATGGGAAACACAAAATTATTACCCAGGGGACAGGGGTAGGGTCTCCCACACAGACTGTATAAAAGATGGACGTAGCTTCCGTGACGTCACCCGTTGCTTTCTGCACTGAGAAAATGAAGCCAGGGTTTTGCTACTTCCTGGTTGACATCTTGGATTTTTGGAGCCAGTGACGCAAAAATCGTCGGAGGGGGCGGAGCCATAGGAACAGTGATTGGTCATACGGATTGAGAGCCAGGCCCTCTCTGCCCGCCCACTGCCGACTGTCAATCAAGCCAGCCACGCCCCTTGCCCTGCAAAATTTTGATGATTTTTAAAAAATTCAGTATTGATTTATTTTCAGATTGGCCACCTGATCTCTGAATTTGATTGTGAAAACTAATAAGAAAAAAATCCTGAGCTGTAGGAATGCAATATTTCGTGATCTGTGATTACTTCTTTTCCAATTCAAGTCTATGGGAGCCAGGGCTTTTTGGAGCCAGCAGCTCGTGGACGTAGGTTTTTGACACTTCCGGGTTGGCTTCATTTTTCAGGGCCGGTTGCTACGTCAATCTTTTATACAGTCTATGGTCTCCCACAATAACCCATCATTAATCCAAGGAATAACGTTTTAAGGAAAAAAATAAATAAACTAATGCATGTCATGTGACTGGCAAACCGCGCCCATACCATTTAAGCCGGCTGGTGGTATGGCCCGGGTTTGCCCGTCACCATGTCGGCGCATTCCAGCCAGCTGCCCACCACTGCAACGGATGGTGAGTGCGAGTGTATGTGTGCGTGCGTGTATGGTCGAGAGAGAGAGTATCGCTGCAAGTGTGCACCCTTGGTCACCATACTAACGGAAGGGAGTGAACTAGGGTGTGCGTCGTGTGTGTGTGCTTGCTACGCGGCAGGTGCGCCGCATCAGCATACTAGCCCGCTACCTTCGCTTAGTGACGGCGTCGCTCCGTCACACACACAGGGCAAAACTTCCGTGTGTCCCAGGACTCATTCCAATACATTAGTGATCGGACCAGAGACGTCTTGGTGAAAAACGACACAAATCACCGCTTGTGTGTCCCATTCATTCATCGGTCTTGGTGGTCATGATAACCCCGCCCCCAACTCCTGATGTGCTCGTGCTTAGCTGTGGCCCAGCAAAGAGTTGGTGCTTGCTAAGCACCAGTTTTGAGAGCCTGGAGCCAGTGCTAGGCAGTGGAAACACAAAGAACTGGTGCTAAGTCAGGCACTAGCACTGGAACAGGTTTTGTGGAACAGGAGTATAAGTGTAGCCCTGTCATAGACTGATGACCTCTGCCTTTGCCCTGAGTCAGCTGGAATAGGCTCCAGCCCCTCTGCAACCCTAGTGAGGATTAAGTATATTGTATAGATAATGGATGGATTGAAAGTACTCACATGACCTGTATTAGATCTAAATGTCTTTTTTTTATTATTGGTTGGTGACATACATACAATGCCGAGTGAATGTCGCAGCTTTCTCTCAGAAACACCAAAGCTGCCCTTGAGCAAGTCACTTAACCCAGGACGTGAGCACCTGCCGAGCTTAGACGCTGCAGTCGGGGCTGTGAAAGGGCTCCCCGATGAGTCATGTGGGGTGTTGTGAATTTGAAGCAGGGCACTCGTATAAAAAAGAAGAAAAAAAAAAAGAAGAAGCGTTTGTGTTTTCAGTTAACCTTTCCGGATAAATAAAGATTAAAAATGAAAGTAAGAGAAAAGGCACAGAGGATACAGAAATACTGTTCACCTTGTGTCCACTCCCTGGCTACAGAGGAGGTTCAGTGGCTCTGAGCTTAGTGTGAACTCTTGACCATCTCCCCCTTTGCAGATAGCATATCTTCAGGGGTACATACTTGGGTCACCGAGGAGTCGGCTCAAAGCAGACTCTCTTTGCAGGAGTGTTTTTTTTTCTTTTTTTTTTTTTCTTCTCACTCATCCTCTGCCCTGCCCACTCTGTGTCTTATCTGGAGTAACACATGGCTGTCTTGTGTCTTGCTCTCGTCTAGTTACCTGCTACGCTATTAATGATGCTTCTCCCCAGTGGTTTGCGACGACTTTTTTTTTCTTTTTCGTGCATGTGTGTGTGTAGAAGAAAAAGCCCAGGATGGAAGGTTGTGGTGTTTATGTTTATTTCGGAGGAGGAAGGAGGGGAAAGCGGAGAAGTGAAAATAGTTCAGGGACTGTGGTGAAGTGGATTAGTGGGCGGTTAGAGGTTCTCCCCATCATGTGCCAGGTCAAGTGAAGGGAGAGACACTGAGCAGGAGGAGCTGAAGAGAGGTGGAAAGGAGAAAGCAAACAAGAAGAAAGGAGTTGAAACAGGAGCTCATGTTAACCAGTGAGAATTTGTAGGTTTCAATACTATTCCGTGAAGCAGATGTCTTGTTTCTCACTATGTAAACAAGAAACCTTTTTTTAGTAGGCATTGGAAGACATCATTCACACGTTCAGCAACCCCTCTGTAACAATCCCAAAAAAAAAAAAA
>NW_007581636.1:0-4443 GCF_000690725.1 Stegastes partitus | reverse complement strand
ACCTGTCCAGGTGAACCTGCCTTCACCCTGAGTCAGCTGGGATAGACTCCAGCCCCTCATGACCCCAGTGAGGATTAAGCGGAGTATAGATGATGGATGGATGGATGCATTATCATTATTACTTGTAGCCTTGTCTTTACAGTTTTACCTTCTATTTACTTTTATTCTTTTATGATTATTATTATAAATGTTGCTAATTAGCATTCACCCTGACACTGACCCCACCAGTGTTTCTAGCTACATGTGGGTCAAACTTGATGTTCATGAGTTTTTTTTTCTATTCCCTGAGCCCTTCCAACACATTCACATGGCTCCAGTTGTCTCCAGGTGTCTGTGTTACAGGCTTCAGTTTAAATAACACTTTGCATCCCACACGGTGCAAACTGGGGCTGCTTGAATATTTCTTCACGGATAAAGTAACGCAGACTCCTATTCGCTGCTCTCACTATTCACGTACCTGTTTGCGTCTCCTGCACAGAGAGGTGAGGAGTCGCCACACGGTGTGGACGCACTGCAGCTCGATGACGAACAGCAGAGCGATGTAGACGACGCCCTGCACCGTGAAGGCCAGCAGGAAGCGACCGACACCGGGCTCTGAGATGGAGAAGTAGTTGGGCTGGTATGTGATGTCTGGAAAACACAGAAGATGCTGAGTTAGATCATTTTTCTCTCTACTTACTTTCCATCTACTTTCCTACTTTCATATACTTACTTGCAGTAAAATGAATTCATCTTTAAAATGTGTTTTTCTGCCTGATCTGGGAGTAAAAACTGATAAAACCTGAAAGTTACATTCCTGAATTACAGGAAACATCACTGTCACTATAAGAATGAACCAGCTCATGTGGTTCACTGCCTTTTTATTATATGTCATGGTCATATGTGCAACTCTGCATTACCTTCCAAGTAATGCATCTTTTAATTGTTCTGTAGCTACAAGAACAGATTTACCCCAAACCGTTTCATTCTCTCAGGCTACATCAGGTCAGCACTTACTTAGGATTTTACAGATTGCTTCGCTGAGGGGGCTGGAGGTGCAAAACGAGATGAACTCATAGTTCTGGTAGAACTGGCTGAAGGACATTCCCAGGCAGTAGTTTGGGAAGATCAGGAACACCTTGTCCAGGAGCCGAGACAGGTCCTGAAGATTCAGCTCTGAGGAGGAAAAATACACCTCGATAAAAACCTGATCCCTCACTGGCTTCCCACGCGCAGACACTGCACATGGCACACAACACATTAACCTGACAACATTATATATGAAGAAATACATTTGAAGAGTTTAAATATGCATAATATCAGAACACCAGCAGCCACAAACTGTCAAGTATTGGACTGTGTGCTGACATCATGTGACAGACATGTTACATAAGTCAGCTTACAAAGTGTGTTTCAGCTTTAAAAGAGCTTATATGGCCCCCTTTAACCTGCTTGTATTCTGCTGCCACACACATTCCTGACAAGTAAAAGGAGTCTTTCAGTGTTTTTTTTCTGCAAAAGAGGAAGAAGGAACAAAAGATTTCAGTGTTAAAAGTTTATCTTTATCTTTATCTTTATAGAATAAAACCTCCATGGACACTGCACACACAGGTGAGACTGTTCTTTACAGGATCAGAACTTTATCATTTTTGGACGAATAATAGGAATAATAGAAAAACTGCCCAACACAACTGGTCAGAATCAGCTGTAAGCAAAGGAAAGCTCATCTTAGCATCCGTTTTCTTACATTCGACCACAACTTCAAATCTCTCTCACCTGGGATGGTCATGATGGTCACGGCCAGGAAGGTGGCCGTGCCAGAGATCATGTTGAAGATGGTGAGACGGGTGTAGGCGGTGGCGGCCGTGGAGAAGAGGAAGCTGAGCAGGTACATGAGAGGCACCACGGCCCAACCGTACAGCAGGAGCAGCAACAGCACGTCCACCAGGTGGTTGTTCGCCACAAACGCTTGGACTCCAAACGCCTTGAAGACCACCTGAGAATAAACACACATGAAGGCACATCAGATCTGCCCTTAACAAACACTACTGACCCATTTACCAGTCAGTCTCAGTATTTTTATCCCAGTATCGGTGTTCCAGGTGCGATACTGACCAGCATCAGGAGGCAGGGCAGCAGGAAGTTGATCAGGTCCCACAGCAGGGCGGAGAACCAGAAGTTGGACAGGTAGACGCCGCTCACCTGCTGCACATGCTTCGACTTGATGGAGGACTCCGTGACGAGCAGCAGAGCGAAGGTGCTGGACAGCGAGGCCATTCCATACATGAGGTTAATGGCAATGGCGAATCCTGTTTTACCCCTTCAGACGGAGCAAAAAGAGCAACATGTTTAGTCGAGACAAGACAGAACTAAGAAACAGCAAGAGACAGATCAACAATAAAGAGTGCAGTGATCAGTTTAACTTCATCAATGTGTGTGATACCTGCCCTCACTGCTACAGCTGTCATGCACACAAGATCCCTGAGTAACAGACAAATTCACATCTTGTCCTGCTATGACCTGCTGTACTTTTTGGAATTCGGTGGAAACAAGTTGCGTTTATTCACACAGCAGCTCCGTTAAACTTCATTCTCTGGGTTTTCATTTTGCAGGGTTAACATCTGTCTTTCACACACAGCCGCAGGTTCAGGTGATAGTTTACTGCACTGACAACTCTCACTGCAAAAAATACGAATGAAAGTCAATTTAATAAAGCAGTTCTTGTCAGATTGATGATGGCTACAGAAGCTAACTTGGTGTTTGAATCTATTTTAGACTCCCTTTCTAGAGTAAAACTTCTCTTTCAGAATTTCTGGTTTACACTTTAACCTCTAATTTGACGACACACAGTCAATATTAATGGTGTAACTGATGCTCATACAGGAAATCTAACCTTTCTCATCATCTTTGGGATCCCTCCTGCTTTTTGAGTGAGCTGATTTTAACTGTGTCTTTCTTATTTTAACCCTTTAACATTGCTCACATGCAGCAACCCGTCCAGCTCTCCCTCTACTCACTCAGTGAGCTGGCTCTGGGCCGTCTCAGACAGGTTGCGTGGCATTGGGTAGTTTCCCGTCTCGATGGAAGCGTTGGGTCCAGCTAGGAGCTTGAACAGAGCGTTGTCCACCATCATGAGTGCTGTGGCCGGTGTGTGGTAGCCCTCGTTGTTGAAGTAAGCCGTTGCTTCTGCAATTTGGCTGCTGCTGCCACGGAAGGCAGCGCCGACCACGCAGCGCTCATTAAAGCTGCCCCCTTCCTCCTCGGCCTGGGTCAGGACGTAGTCAGTGAAGTCTGCAGGGAGCAAGAAGACATGAGGTCAAGAAATACTGAGCAGAGCAGAGCAGTCTTTGTCCGTCTCATCTCACCAGTGGTGTTGATGCGCTGGCCCAGCTGGGCAGACAGCTGGGAGCTGTAGGCGTCCGCCAAGGCCGAGGCCAGAGATCCGGCCCCCGGCTGCAGAGCCACCGGGACCCTGGTGGCCCCATAGCGGCTGAGCACCAGCTTCAGCTCGGGGGCGTTCAGGTGACTGGGAAAGGTGCGTGCCACAACTAAGGCCACAATAGTGAAGACCAAGGGAACCAGGAACTGAGCCACCATCACCTTCCAGTTCCTCCAGCTGTACAGCGCTCTCTTCAGGAACATGGCATAGAACTGCTGCAGGTGTAGTCGGACCTGGTGGAGGAGAAAACCGGAGCTGAAGCCTGAGCACTAAGAGCCATGTGCAGAACCTGAGGCTTTAGTTTGTGTGTCTGTCTCACCCCAGTGTTCAGCTTAATGTTGGAGCAGTCCTCCGAGATCAGGGTTCCGCTGTCGGTGAAGTCTGTGACGTCGGTCAGACCGCTGATGCTGCTGGCGTCATCCGTGGTCCAATCGTGGGAGCGTCTCTCATGCTGGTACTGGAGAGCTGGCAGCTGGATCGCCTGGATATCCAAACTGGAATCCACCAGCTTTCCAACCCTGAAACCACAAATCAACCAAGACTTTAGAAGTCAATTTTGCCAGTCAGCACCAAACTTCTGTGCTAAACTTCAGAAGTAAACTTCAATAAATTCCACCTTGAGGAACGTAAATAAAAAAAACATATATATCTACATATACATAACATATACATCTAATAAATGTAAAAACAGTGAAAAATTCAGCTTGTAAAGTTGTTTCTGGGCCTTTCAGTTCAAGTAGAAGTGAGACCAAAGCAGCTCAAAATCACAGCAGATCCAAAAATACAATAGTCGCCAAAAACGACAAAATAGGAAAACCATGTAGTTTAACACTTCTGGTCATCAGATGTGAATGAAAATCAAGTAAAACAGCTTTAATGGTAGCAGAGTTACTGTCAAACCGTCATTTTACTCAAATACCAAATGGCAGATGGAGGCTAAACGACCAAATGTTCAAACAGCAGCTTTCCCTGGAGTCATGTGTGATGTCTGGTGAACAGGACACACTGCCGGACTCTCAGTGCGA
>NW_007581635.1:0-4482 GCF_000690725.1 Stegastes partitus | reverse complement strand
TTGTAACCTTTTTCAGAGAAGAATCATTGACATAGATGTCAATGATTTTGTTTTACATCTGTTCTCAAATATCTTTAGAACAGGATGTTGTGCTGCTTTTTGTGACCCTTTAGCTACTTCACAATGCCAGACAGGTTCTATTTAAATGATATTTAGATTTAACAAGCCTGACAGTCATCATATGTGGGTGTGGCAGGTGAAACTGAACCCGAATGCCAAATTCATTTGGTCATTTTGTAGATTGGTAGCTAAAGGGGCAATTACTTTTTCACAGAGGGCAAGGTGAGGATGGACAGCATTTTTCCTTTAAAAATGAAATTATCATTTAAAAAAATGTATTTGTGTTTTCTTGATTTATTTTTGTTTAGCATTAAAATTAGTTTGATGATCTGATACATTTAAGTGTGACAAATGTGCAAAATAGAAGATATCTATAGGGAGGAAAATACTTTTTTGCAGCACTGTAAGTCTTCTGAACGGCTCAATCCTGAATAATGCTCCAGTTTTTTTTCTTTCTGTTGGCCCCACCTGCAGGATCCCACTCAACTTGTATGCTTTCCAATGTGATAATGACACAAAAATAAGAGTCACTTCTCTAGACCCTGGAAAAAGAAAGAGAAGGTAAAAACTGACCTTGTTTGGAAGTCTCCGGCCTCATTTAGAATTGTGTTCTATGGGGAAAATGCTGTTTTGGGTGACAAAGGATTGTTTTGTTGCAACACCACAAGTGGACCCTGGAAAAAAATTGGCAACAAGGCATCAGTTATCTTGACACATCCATCACAACATACATTATGATGCATCCATTAATATACTTGTAAAACCACTGCTTGCTCAGTTTATATTTCAATTTATGTATTGATGGATTTAACAGAGAAGATACAATGTGTTGTTATGTCTTTTGTTTTTGCTTGGACCAGCAACAAATGAATAGTTAACAGTTTTTTTTTTGTTTTTTTTTAATTACACAAATTGATTGCACAAGTGAAGAGTTCTTTTGCAAAAACAGATAACTCCATTTTTTTTTAGATTTTCAGACAAAAAAAATGTTGTTTGCTTGAGATAATATCAGTCAAACTGAAGATGAGTGGATTTGATTCAGTAGAAGTGACGTGGAAAAAATAGAGATAACTTAAGTTTGATTGAAGGTTTGTGAAGATGGAGTTATCTGTTTCTCTCTCTGTTTAACTCTTCAAATATTAATTGTAGATTTTAGATGTAACTGCCAGTGATGATGCTTTTGTTTACACTCCTGTAGTTAGTATGTCTGTGATGACAGACAGAATAGAATATAGAATAGAAATGCTTTATTAATCCCCAAGGGGAAGTGGTAGTGATAGGAATCTCCTCAAAATGAATATGCATCATTTCTCATTCATTCTGAATATGTATTTCCTAAATGATTATTTCTGTATTTATTTGATTTTCAAAATATTACAAGATCATAAAAAATTCCATCTTATAACTTCATAATCCTCATCGAGGTTGACATAAACTATTAAGGCGCATGGAGCTTTTATTTCACAAATTTTTAAATGCCAAAGACCTGCTATTCATTTACAACCTGTGCTTAATCTCAAAGAGAGTAAAAATCAACATGATGTCCATTTGGGCAGAGTGACAGTTCCATTTTTAGGGCAAGACATCATGGGATTTTTGTGCCTTATGCTATGTTTGAATATTGTGCGGTTTCATAGAAATCCGTCCCCTTTTCACATTATTACATTGATGTCGTTGGCATTAAGTGGTCTGCTTAGTGAGGAGACCAGGAATTCAAAAGGGATTAAATTCATTCATCCTCCAATCCACACAGATGAATGGCTATGCATGAACAAGATGCGCCCTTTTTGAGTGCAGCTTTGTGCCAATACGTACAGTGTGAAAGGCACAGGGGTGGTCACCCTGGAGTCTGGTTATGGATTTATAATTTGCCGATGTGGTCTAACAGATTGGCGGGGCACTTGTTGAGTGGAAAACAGATCTCTGGGTGGCCTCTAGGGGGCAGAGCGGCCTGTGTGCCCCAGGGTGATGCTGCCCTGTGCTCTGGGCTTAGCTGCTCGTTACATTAAAACAGGGGCTTCTGTGACAGAGTCAGTATTATGAAAGCTAAGAGGATTAGCTGATGGACATTTCTGGCGTTGCCGGTCAATTATCAAAATGAAAAGCAGTGACTGGGCAGGGCTGGCATGCTCTGTGGCACAGAAGAGCTCCTCTCTCTCTCCCCCCTCATTTCCACTCTGGCTCTCTGTCTCTCACTCAGCTTCTGTCTGTCACAGGTTATTGAGGTTCAGTGAAAAAATAAATAAATAAATAAATAAAGACATCATTGGTGCGTTGTTGAACATCAACGTTTTGTGTGTGTGTGTGTGTCTGTGTGTGTGTATGTGTGTGTCTGAGTGAGGCATGGATTAAAAAGGAGCATTTAAATTTTAATGTTTCTAAAGTGCAAAACTATATGTTATGCAACTGTATAAAAACAGGCCTGCATGTCAGCCAGCCATCCGTGCTCAAGTCTAACTCCTCCAACCATGTGGATGATCATCCATCCACATGCACGCACTCCCTTATACTGCTCACCTTCACTGTCCTACTTCAGTGACTATATGTGTGTGGGTATGTGCACTTCCTGTGATTGCTTAACAGGCTATCATAGTAGGATGACTCTCCACCACTACGATGTCACGCTGTGGGCACGTGTGATGTTGGAGAGTTGGGGGGGAAGAACAAGGTTTGTGGGGAGGCGGTTTGTTTTGGTATATCCGTAAAAGTGGCATTCCACAGCTGCCTGTGTTAGGGATCTACCTTGGGGATTCACACAACGCTGCAAATGTAATCAACCGAGTCAATGTGCCACCACGGCTGCAGCGGACCCATCACTCTGGCAATGACACTCTGCCTCCCCCCTTCATCCTCAACACTCCCTCTTATCACGCAACTTTCCAATACAGCAGTAACATCTCACTGGTGCACAGCAGAGGAGAGGCTGTATATCCACGTGTGCCAAAAAAGATAAGAAAACAAACAGCTGAACGGGTTATTCTTTTTCTTCCTTGTACTGAACAACCAGGGAGGTAAACATTCTTTTTCTTTTTTTTTTTTATTCTTTTGCTGCAACAGACAGTTGCTTAAAACATAAAGAGATTGGTAATCCTGGCTCGCTACAGTTGGCCGAATTATATTCAATCCTAGTTATCACTTCAGGGACAATGTCATCTCACTGCTGTATTACAGATGGTCCTGCTGCATGGGTAGATTTAATATGGGTATTCAGAGGCTGGTTAGCTGTAGCTGAAAAATGTCTCCATCTGGTGTTCTTGTAGTAACTAGTCGACCTAGTTGGCCGCAAAACTTAGATGGTGAAAGCACATTCAGCACATGCAAACCATGGCATTTAATACAGACAGGACAGAATTTGAAATTTGTAGTCCAGAGTTTCATTACAAGGATTATGCTTTTCAACCCATTGGTCAATCCTTTAGAACATTCATTGTTTTGTCAGTAAAACATTTTATTTCATACTTTACAAAACATCAACATCAATTTAAAGGGAACTTCCACAAATTTTACCATCAGTTAATTAGTCATGCAGAGTTTTTTTTGTTAGCCTAATAAAAGCCTTTAAATTTAGGGCTTCTTATTCTGTGACTGTTTTGCCATAGTTTGATTAATTTTCTTATGATAGTATTTATTGAAAGGTTGTGAGAGAAAAAAAAACTCAGTGGGTTTATTCTGACATAACTGATTTGAATGTAGAAGTTATAAAGGGTGTGCTCTGTGATTGTAGAGTTGCATCAAGCTTGAAAAGCATCTTAAGCTGGAGGTGTAGGCACTGTCCAGGCAGAGAAAGTCTAATGAAGATCTGATCAAAGATGCTCGTGAGCTATATTTTGAAAAGTATACGATCCAGCCTTTTTAGAACTTGACAGCATCTGAAATCCATATCAGCACTAAATTTCAGCAAATGTGCAGAATACAGTGTCCACACTGTCGAAGAGGCAGAAGCACATTTGCTGTCAATTTTTGAGCATGCTGTTGTTAATGACTGTTTGCTCACCATGCAGTGCTCAAAGGAAATATTGTTGTCTGATGGGGTTTGCTGTGGTGTTGCAACCTGTACAGTGCTGCAAACATGTATTGTGTTAAAAAGGTGAGAACAATGTGTGGATAGAGAGAACCTGCTGCAACTAGGAGGGTCCAGAGGCATGAACCCTCTAAAGATTATTACAAGTATAAATGCAGCTGCTTGAAAATTAATGTTAACTGCCTTTGTGGGGCAACACAACCCTACATAAAACAACTGAAAACATCAACAAGACAAGAACAACCAGACAACAGGAAAGAAAGGTTCTCTGGAAATCTGACCAGAGAACCTTTCTTTCTTGTTGTCTGTATTCTTTAAATGTAGTTTTGCAGCCAGATGTGTAACTGGCACAACCCCTGGGCCAACTGAGCACGATCCCAACAGAAACAATCGAGGATCAC
>NW_007581634.1:0-4482 GCF_000690725.1 Stegastes partitus | reverse complement strand
GTGATCCTCGATTGTTTCTGTTGGGATCGTGCTCAGTTGGCCCAGGGGTTGTGCCAGTTACACATCTGGCTGCAAAACTACATTTAAAGAATACAGACAACAAGAAAGAAAGGTTCTCTGGTCAGATTTCCAGAGAACCTTTCTTTCCTGTTGTCTGGTTGTTCTTGTCTTGTTGATGTTTTCAGTTGTTTTATGTAGGGTTGTGTTGCCCCACAAAGGCAGTTAACATTAATTTTCAAGCAGCTGCATTTATACTTGTAATAATCTTTAGAGGGTTCATGCCTCTGGACCCTCCTAGTTGCAGCAGGTTCTCTCTATCCACACATTGTTCTCACCTTTTTAACACAATACATGTTTGCAGCACTGTACAGGTTGCAACACCACAGCAAACCCCATCAGACAACAATATTTCCTTTGAGCACTGCATGGTGAGCAAACAGTCATTAACAACAGCATGCTCAAAAATTGACAGCAAATGTGCTTCTGCCTCTTCGACAGTGTGGACACTGTATTCTGCACATTTGCTGAAATTTAGTGCTGATATGGATTTCAGATGCTGTCAAGTTCTAAAAAGGCTGGATCGTATACTTTTCAAAATATAGCTCACGAGCATCTTTGATCAGATCTTCATTAGACTTTCTCTGCCTGGACAGTGCCTACACCTCCAGCTTAAGATGCTTTTCAAGCTTGATGCAACTCTACAATCACAGAGCACACCCTTTATAACTTCTACATTCAAATCAGTTATGTCAGAATAAACCCACTGAGTTTTTTTTTCTCTCACAACCTTTCAATAAATACTATCATAAGAAAATTAATCAAACTATGGCAAAACAGTCACAGAATAAGAAGCCCTAAATTTAAAGGCTTTTATTAGGCTAACAAAAAAAACTCTGCATGACTAATTAACTGATGGTAAAATTTGTGGAAGTTCCCTTTAAATTGATGTTGATGTTTTGTAAAGTATGAAATAAAATGTTTTACTGACAAAACAATGAATGTTCTAAAGGATTGACCAATGGGTTGAAAAGCATAATCCTTGTAATGAAACTCTGGACTACAAATTTCAAATTCTGTCCTGTCTGTATTAAATGCCATGGTTTGCATGTGCTGAATGTGCTTTCACCATCTAAGTTTTGCGGCCAACTAGGTCGACTAGTTACTACAAGAACACCAGATGGAGACATTTTTCAGCTACAGCTAACCAGCCTCTGAATACCCATATTAAATCTACCCATGCAGCAGGACCATCTGTAATACAGCAGTGAGATGACATTGTCCCTGAAGTGATAACTAGGATTGAATATAATTCGGCCAACTGTAGCGAGCCAGGATTACCAATCTCTTTATGTTTTAAGCAACTGTCTGTTGCAGCAAAAGAATAAAAAAAAAAAAGAAAAAGAATGTTTACCTCCCTGGTTGTTCAGTACAAGGAAGAAAAAGAATAACCCGTTCAGCTGTTTGTTTTCTTATCTTTTTTGGCACACGTGGATATACAGCCTCTCCTCTGCTGTGCACCAGTGAGATGTTACTGCTGTATTGGAAAGTTGCGTGATAAGAGGGAGTGTTGAGGATGAAGGGGGGAGGCAGAGTGTCATTGCCAGAGTGATGGGTCCGCTGCAGCCGTGGTGGCACATTGACTCGGTTGATTACATTTGCAGCGTTGTGTGAATCCCCAAGGTAGATCCCTAACACAGGCAGCTGTGGAATGCCACTTTTACGGATATACCAAAACAAACCGCCTCCCCACAAACCTTGTTCTTCCCCCCCAACTCTCCAACATCACACGTGCCCACAGCGTGACATCGTAGTGGTGGAGAGTCATCCTACTATGATAGCCTGTTAAGCAATCACAGGAAGTGCACATACCCACACACATATAGTCACTGAAGTAGGACAGTGAAGGTGAGCAGTATAAGGGAGTGCGTGCATGTGGATGGATGATCATCCACATGGTTGGAGGAGTTAGACTTGAGCACGGATGGCTGGCTGACATGCAGGCCTGTTTTTATACAGTTGCATAACATATAGTTTTGCACTTTAGAAACATTAAAATTTAAATGCTCCTTTTTAATCCATGCCTCACTCAGACACACACATACACACACACAGACACACACACACACACAAAACGTTGATGTTCAACAACGCACCAATGATGTCTTTATTTATTTATTTATTTATTTTTTCACTGAACCTCAATAACCTGTGACAGACAGAAGCTGAGTGAGAGACAGAGAGCCAGAGTGGAAATGAGGGGGGAGAGAGAGAGGAGCTCTTCTGTGCCACAGAGCATGCCAGCCCTGCCCAGTCACTGCTTTTCATTTTGATAATTGACCGGCAACGCCAGAAATGTCCATCAGCTAATCCTCTTAGCTTTCATAATACTGACTCTGTCACAGAAGCCCCTGTTTTAATGTAACGAGCAGCTAAGCCCAGAGCACAGGGCAGCATCACCCTGGGGCACACAGGCCGCTCTGCCCCCTAGAGGCCACCCAGAGATCTGTTTTCCACTCAACAAGTGCCCCGCCAATCTGTTAGACCACATCGGCAAATTATAAATCCATAACCAGACTCCAGGGTGACCACCCCTGTGCCTTTCACACTGTACGTATTGGCACAAAGCTGCACTCAAAAAGGGCGCATCTTGTTCATGCATAGCCATTCATCTGTGTGGATTGGAGGATGAATGAATTTAATCCCTTTTGAATTCCTGGTCTCCTCACTAAGCAGACCACTTAATGCCAACGACATCAATGTAATAATGTGAAAAGGGGACGGATTTCTATGAAACCGCACAATATTCAAACATAGCATAAGGCACAAAAATCCCATGATGTCTTGCCCTAAAAATGGAACTGTCACTCTGCCCAAATGGACATCATGTTGATTTTTACTCTCTTTGAGATTAAGCACAGGTTGTAAATGAATAGCAGGTCTTTGGCATTTAAAAATTTGTGAAATAAAAGCTCCATGCGCCTTAATAGTTTATGTCAACCTCGATGAGGATTATGAAGTTATAAGATGGAATTTTTTATGATCTTGTAATATTTTGAAAATCAAATAAATACAGAAATAATCATTTAGGAAATACATATTCAGAATGAATGAGAAATGATGCATATTCATTTTGAGGAGATTCCTATCACTACCACTTCCCCTTGGGGATTAATAAAGTATTTCTATTCTATATTCTATTCTGTCTGTCATCACAGACATACTAACTACAGGAGTGTAAACAAAAGCATCATCACTGGCAGTTACATCTAAAATCTACAATTAATATTTGAAGAGTTAAACAGAGAGAGAAACAGATAACTCCATCTTCACAAACCTTCAATCAAACTTAAGTTATCTCTATTTTTTCCACGTCACTTCTACTGAATCAAATCCACTCATCTTCAGTTTGACTGATATTATCTCAAGCAAACAACATTTTTTTTGTCTGAAAATCTAAAAAAAAATGGAGTTATCTGTTTTTGCAAAAGAACTCTTCACTTGTGCAATCAATTTGTGTAATTAAAAAAAAACAAAAAAAAAACTGTTAACTATTCATTTGTTGCTGGTCCAAGCAAAAACAAAAGACATAACAACACATTGTATCTTCTCTGTTAAATCCATCAATACATAAATTGAAATATAAACTGAGCAAGCAGTGGTTTTACAAGTATATTAATGGATGCATCATAATGTATGTTGTGATGGATGTGTCAAGATAACTGATGCTTTGTTGCTAATTTTTTTCCAGGGTCCACTTGTGGTGTTGCAACAAAATAATACTTTGTCACCCAAAACAGCATTTTCCCCATAGAACACAATTCTAAATGAGGCCGGAGACTTCCAAACAAGGTCAGTTTTTACCTTCTCTTTCTTTTTCCAGGGTCTAGAGAAGTGACTCTTATTTTTGTGTCATTATCACATTGGAAAGCATACAAGTTGAGTGGGATCCTGCAGGTGGGGCCAACAGAAAGAAAAAAAACTGGAGCATTATTCAGGATTGAGCCGTTCAGAAGACTTACAGTGCTGCAAAAAAGTATTTTCCTCCCTATAGATATCTTCTATTTTGCACATTTGTCACACTTAAATGTATCAGATCATCAAACTAATTTTAATGCTAAACAAAAATAAATCAAGAAAACACAAATACATTTTTTTAAATGATAATTTCATTTTTAAAGGAAAAATGCTGTCCATCCTCACCTTGCCCTCTGTGAAAAAGTAATTGCCCCTTTAGCTACCAATCTACAAAATGACCAAATGAATTTGGCATTCGGGTTCAGTTTCACCTGCCACACCCACATATGATGACTGTCAGGCTTGTTAAATCTAAATATCATTTAAATAGAACCTGTCTGGCATTGTGAAGTAGCTAAAGGGTCACAAAAAGCAGCACAACATCCTGTTCTAAAGATATTTGAGAACAGATGTAAAACAAAATCATTGACATCTATGTCAATGATTCTTCTCTGAAAAAGGTTACAA
>NW_007581633.1:0-4518 GCF_000690725.1 Stegastes partitus | reverse complement strand
CCTCCCAGCAGCGTCCGTCCTCCAGACCAGTATGTAGAACCTGTCCTGGGCCCAGCAGCAGCTATACGGTCCCTCACCACCAGAACCAGAACCAGCGCCAGACCCACCACTCTCTGCCACCCAGGACGTCCAGGAGCTGCAGGTTCGTGCTGCTTCACGTCTCATTTTAAATGTTTTCTTAAATATTTTAGTCACAACTTAGATTCATTACTTCCTCCTGTCCAGGTGTAAAACTAAACCAGGAGTCGTGTTTAAACCAGGTGCTGACGTCACCTCTGGCACCAGTTTTAAGGTGAGTATCATTTAGTTTCATATGTAATATTTATGTTTTTGGAATTTCAGGTCCATTACTGATTGTTGGCAATTAGGAAAAAACATAACTGATATTCATTAAATGTTATGTATTATAACAGCATGTGATAGGAGGGAACCTGCCATTTATAACTACGCTACTTCATTAATAAAGATTCCTCACTTAGCCGCTAGCCGTTAGCGTAGCGTTAGCCGCTGTCTCCTGCAGCTCTGTTCTTCTGTTTTTTTTAAATTTCTCTGTTCTGTCACTTTTATCGTCCACTTTGGCCCAACTCCTAAAGCATTGTGAGTTGCCGTTGTCCAGATAATGGTTCAGGGTAATCTGTGGCTGCTTTCTAACTTAGCCGCTAGCCATTAGCATAGCCTTATGTAGCTAATGTTCTGATTTGTGTGCTTTTTGTTTAGTTTTCGGTTGTGTCCCTGATAGAGATGTTTCTGTTAATTAAACCAGATAAAGATGTTGCAGGGGTCCAGATAGCGTTAGCCGCCAGCTAAACAGGGCCACAAACCTTATAATGATAGTATTAGCTTAGCTCTGTTAGCAAAATAAGTGAATTTTTTTGGCACTTTTAGTATAAAACTGTGCATGTTTGTGGAAAATTGTGGAGTTTATCACAACTTCAGCCACATTTGCTAAATCACCTTCACTCTGCTAATGTGCTCGTCTGTCTCTCTGTGTAAACAATCGCTGTCAGTGTTGATTGGCTGCTTCTCAAAACACAAAACAACCAATCAGATAGCGTTGAGGGCGGGACTTTACTGAGACCACAGAGTGACTACAGGCAAAGAGGCAGAAAGTATAGGAGTGCATTTAATTCATTTTATCGGGAATTAGTTCATAAAAATAACGATACCGATGAGCCCTACTATCATCCATGTTTATATTCCTTTAACCTGTGGAACTTTACTGTGTTGGATGTGTGTTAAAACGTCGCCGTCTGTCCGTCAGTCTGCAGGCAGAGCGGCGAGATCAGAGTGGGCGGAGCCTTCCTCGTCGCTCCACCTCCCTCATTGGTTCACCAGCAACAAGGCCGACATGGACTGCTCTGGGATCACCAGCGTACCCGATTTCAATTATCCGGCCTGGATTCAGCGCTGCGACCTCAGCGAGCCTCCTCCGTCCTCAGAGTGGTGGGACGCTAACGGTACGAAGCGTCCGTCACAACACCGACCTGATTCAGCTTCCTCTGAGGTGTACGGGATTACATAATAATAATAAACCTCCAGAGTCCTCCAGCTGACAAACCTGTAGAACAGCAACAACCAGGCGTCCTTGTTTAATTAGTGTCTCTAAACCGGCTGTGAGCTAATAGACGGATCTAAAGGCTGCTGTGAACAATCTGCAGGTGTTGTCATGTCACATGATGGAAGTTCTGGATGTTCTGGTCTGGTTCAGGTGCAGCATGTGTGGCTAACCATTAAAAATAAAGCCTCAGAGAGTTTTCCAGCAATTAATGGAGCCGATGTTAGCTCGTTAGCTGCTCGTTAGACTCACTTCAGCAGATAAAGTTAAGCTGGTTTTTATTTACTTCTTAATTAGGTTAATTATGTACTTATTTACTAATTGCTAATTAAATTGATGGTAAATCCACAAACTACATGTATGTCGTGCAAAACCGGAAAACTTTACACGTATAGAAACAAGAAGGTGGACGGTGTTTTCTTTTTATGTAATTAATTTTAAATGTCACCTCATCGTGAACCCTGTTTAGTTTGTTTTCTGCCCGTACGTTCATAAAATACATGAAAGTTTACAGTTTTTAATTAAATTTCTTTTTAAAAACGGGACATTTTCACTATATTCTAACTGTTAAGATGCACCAGTGTGACGCCGGACAGGTTTAGAGACGACAACAGCTGCACAAACTATTTTATAGAATTATTTATAAATCTGACGTCATAAGGAACTGCTGTGAAAAGTTAGTTTTATTCCCAAATGATAATAAAATAAAGAGTCTGTTATGGAATAGTTTCATGGCACAGCTGGTTTTTGAGTTGGTTTTTTTTGCTGATGTTATTTAAAATATAAGATAAACTTTATTTAAATTCACAAAATTAAAAAAAAACCCAGATGATCCAGAAGTCAACTGGTGATGTTTTCTGAACCACATGTAGCTGCAGGTCACAATAATACAAAACTAAACACGTAGAATGCTTTTATTTTGAAATACTTGGCCAGAAAAAAGGAAAACAAGCTAACGTCACTGAAATTTCATAACTGATTGACGTGACAATCTGCAGCACAAACAGTTAATCATATATGTGGTTTTCTTCCAGGTGTTCTTCCACCTGCAGCTCCCAGAACCGGAGCTCCATCGTGGGTGGAAGACCTGGAGAAGGACGACGAGCCTGACAGCACACCTGCACAGGTAACAAACCAGCTCACATCTGAGGAAGCTGCTGAAACGTCATTTTAGGATCATCTTAGCAGCTTTGACGGAGCTCTCAGGCGCCGCTCCTGGTCTTCAGTAGAGCTGATCACATGACCAGCGTTTACATTTTGAGCCTCCTGAAGAACATGTAGTCACATATAAGGCTTCTAAATGAGCTCTGTTGTCTTGTTGCTGACGTTGTGTGTTCAGGTTGACGAGCAGCAGACTCTCAGAGGTCTGAGGCTGCAGCTGGCCGAGCAGATTTCTGTTCTGGCCGCAGAGAGACGAGGCTCCAGGACGACTCTGCTCAGAGGTACAAACACAAACGCTGTGAATGTGAGGAGGAAACTCCCTCTGACACGTTTCCTGTTTGCTCCCGTCAGACGGCAGGATCGAGTCTCTGATCCAGAAGGCGGATCAGGTGTTGGACTCTTTGTCTCTGGGCCGCGGAGGAGCCGATACTCCTGCAGAACCAGGTGAGTTCAGCTGCTTCCTGCCGCAGGTAGAAACAGCAGAGCAGCAAATTATCAACAAAACACAAACAGGGTTTAGTCTCCAGAATAAAATAATAATCCAGAATAAATGTTATTATCAGTCATAAATATCTATCATTCTACATTTTACTGTGAAGTCATTTAACTTTAAAGCAGGTCACTGACTTTTATTCTGAAGGAACAAGGTGACTTTTACTGTGAAGCGTCTGGAAAACTCTTACTGTGAAGGAGTATGAAGCTTGAAACTTTAAGGTAGCAGAAAAAGTGCTTTTACTGTTTCACTACTGCGCTGTAGTGAAGCATCCCGAGGCTTTTACTGTGAAGGAGCTAGAAGGCTTTTACTGTGAAGGAGCTAGAAGGCTTTTACTTTGAAGGCGCTTGAAGGCTTTTACTGTGAAGTCATGTACAGATTTAGCAGGTAACTGACTTTTATTCTGAAGGAACAAGGTGACTCTTGCTGTGAAGGAGCTAGAAGGCTTTTACTGTGAAGGAGCTTGAAGGCTTTTAGTTTGAAGGAATCTACAGATTTCTCAGTCAGACTCCAACACTCACCTGATGTCTAATTCAGGTTAGTTTGTGTCCAGATGTGCTGCTTCTAGTTCACGTCTGGTTAAAATATCTCCTAAAGTCTGACGTCCAGCAGTGCTTTCTGGGTGTTTCTCGTTCATGTTCCTTCACTGAGGTTCATGTTTCATCATGAAGTCCTGCAGCTCTGTGGAACCAGAACCACATGAAGGAGGAGGAGAACTCAGAGACGTCTTCACCGTTAATAATTTTTTTTTTTAAAAAACACTAAAGTTGAATTTCTTTAAAAAATCATTTTGAAAATTTGACAAACTGGAACCAACGTGTTCAACAGTTTCCAAAGTGTCCACACATGTTATAAATACTAGAAAATAATAATAATATTTTGCATTAAGGAGGTATTTTGTTGATTACATCGGAGTCCGTCGTTGCTTCTCAGTTGCCCTGAGGAGGGTTTTAAGTGTTTTACAGACTCTGGTTGCTGCAAACACTTTGTCTTTATGTGAAACTTGATGTTTGATGAAGTGATTTTGATTAAATCTCTGCAGCGTAGCTCAGGTTTGGGTTGTTTTTCCAACAAAAACACAAAAGTCACACGTTTGTTTTTGCTCAAAAACTGTCAGAAAGTTAAACAATCCGGTGACTTTTTGTGCTTTTGCAGATTCTTGCAGTGATAAATGGTTTAATTCAGGCAATTTTCAGACAAAATCATAACACGCCAGCAGGTTTTTGGGGTTCAGAGGGTTAGTTCTCGTGATAATTGTGATTTATTCAAACGTTTTCTGCATCTGTAGAACATCTGCCTCAAACAGTAG
>NW_007581632.1:0-4589 GCF_000690725.1 Stegastes partitus | reverse complement strand
TTGCCCTCGCTGTTTGTAAACTGGTCCAGGTCCGGTGTAATTGTTTGTTTTCCTCATCTGTCCTTCGGTTGTGTGTTTTCATTTATTCGTGAGAATGGCCGATGTGGATTTGTTTATTGCCGCTCCATCTGAGGAAGCTTTAAAGAAATTAAAAAAAGAACAGCTTCTCAGACTGGTAGAGCACTATGACGTGGATGTTCCAGAAAAAAGCCGTAGAGATGATATTGAAGCTGCGCTGAGATCCAGCCTGGTTGAACAAGGCTTCATCTGTCAGAATGAGCAGGTTAAAGGAGCAGCTGCAGAGCCGTTCAAGTTCTCCGTTCAGACGCACGGACTGACGTTTGAACAGCAGAAAGAACTGTTATTGTTACAGTTGGAGCACGATCGGACAAAACATGAGTCGGAAATTCGACAAAATATTGAAATTGAGAAAATCCGGCAGCAGATTGAAAGAGAGAAATTAGAGGTGGAAGGATACCGCCTGTCTTTGAAACCTGACAGCGGTAATCGGAGACAAGTGTTGAAGCCTGAATTACAATCATTCGACGTCAGTAATCTGCGCTGGTTACCTCCGTTCAATGAGAAGGATCCTGACACGTTCTTCTCATTATTCGAGCGTGTCTGTAAAGTGAAAGAATGGTCCGATAAGGAATGCGCTTTGCTGCTTCAATGTGTCCTCACCGGGAAAGCGCAGGAAGCATACTCTTGTTTAAGTGTGGATGACAGTTTTGTATATAAAAAAATAAAGTCCGCCGTGCTGAAAGCATACGAGCTTGTGCCAGAAGCATATCGGCAACGTTTTAGGTCGTGGGACAAAACATCAGACCAGACCTACGTTGAATATGTACGAGATCTTCAGACACACTTTAAACGCTGGATAACCGCACTGAATGTCTCTACTTTTGATGATTTGTGTGAGCTCATTGTTTTGGAGCAGTTTAAGAACGTGCTTCCGGATCGTATTGCCACGTACATAAACGAGCGTGATGTCAGTACTGCTGCTGATGCTGCTGTTTCAGCAGATGAGTTTGTGCTCATTCATAGGGACAGATTTGGGGAGCGTCCTGTACCGCCGTTTGATGCTGGCTGGAGAGCCAGGGGTGCTGCAGCTGAGGTGAGACGTTCAAGGAAAGTGGGTCAGTTTGGGTCAGACACTAAAGCGCGACGGCAGTTCGACTTTAACACAACCTGTAATTATTGTCGTGAAAGGGGCCACTGGAAGGCTGATTGTCCGGCGTTGAAAGCTAGGAATCAGGTAGGCGAGCCTGTCGTTAAACCTGCAGCCTTGGCCGTGCCTGTAAATTCCGTGGGCGTCCCTGAAGAGCGCGGATTTGCTCCGTCTGAGCCCGGCGTATTGGCTGCATATGCGCCGTTTATTCGAGACGGTTTTGTATCATTGGTAGGTAGCAGAGATAAGGTTCCCATAAAAATTCTAAGGGATACAGGGGCTTATGACTCGTACATAGTGGGTTCTGTGTTGCCTTTGACTGCTGCTAGTGACACTGGTGACCGCATCCTTAGCCGTGGAATGGGGCTGACTGTTCTACCTATTCCTCTGCATAGGATAGTTCTCACGTGTGAGTTAGTGCAGGGCGAGGTAACTGTTGGTGTGCGTCCAGCGCTGCCTATAGAAGGAGTCCACTTTATATTGGGTAATGGTTTGGCTGGCAGTCAGGTCTGGACTCGTGATCCGCCTGTCCCTGTTGACCACAGTTCGGCTGTATTCAGCGAAGGCTGTGGTCTTGTGTCTGAGGTGTTTTCAACCTGTCCACCTGTTGTTTCACCGTGTCCACTGGAGTTGAATGAGGGCTCCGGTGAGTCACCGGATGTGTTCTCGGCCTGTGTGGTAACTCGTGCCATGAGTAAGACCCAGCAGACAAAGGAGGTCGAGTGTGACGTCCCATCCTTATCAGAGATTCCACTGTCGGTGTCATACGACGAACTGTTGCAGGAACAACAGAATGATCCCAGCCTGAAGAGGCTGTTTGAGTTGGTTTTGCCTGATACAGAAGTGGGTAATGTGGCTAGTGGATATTTTTTGGAAAACAAACTTTTGTTTCGAAAATGGGTTTCTTTCAGCGTAGATGTTATGCAAAGTGCTGTTTTCCAGTTAGTTATTCCTGTTAAGTTGCGCCCTCTTGTGCTTAAGACTGCACATGATGAAGGTGGGCACTTTGGAGTAAAAAAGACATATAGTGCTGTCCTTCGACATTTTTTTTGGCCTGGATTGAGAAGAGATGTGTCGTCCTATATTCGAACTTGTCATGTATGTCAGGTAACTGGAAAACCTAACCAGACGATCAGCCCTGCTCCATTGCAGCCAATTCCTGCTGTCAGTGAACCTTTTGGTCATCTACTCGTGGATTGTGTGGGACCGCTGCCAGGTTCTAAATCTGGTTCTAGGTACCTTCTAACTGTGATGTGTCAGACTACCAGGTATCCTGCCGCCTATCCATTGAGGTCGATCACTACCAAGAATGTAGTCAAAGCGCTCTCACAATTCATATCAGTTTTTGGCATTCCAAAAGTGATTCAGAGTGACCAGGGGTCCAATTTTTCGTCGCATATGTTCGCACAAGTCTTAAAACTGCTGCGTGTTAAACACAATCAGTCCTCTGCCTACCACGCTCAAAGTCAAAGCGCGTTAGAGAGGTTCCACCAAACTCTGAAGCCGCTCCTGCGTGCCTATTGCACAGAGTTAGACAGGGACTGGGAAGAGGGGCTTCCATGGTTGTTGCTAGCTGCAAGAGAAGCTGTACAAGAAAGTACGGGCTTCAGCCCGAATGACCTTGTCTTTGGACATTCTGTGCGTGGCCCTTTGTCTGTTCTGAAAGACAGCTGGGTGAAGGCCGAACCACCTAAGAATTTGATTGATTATGTTAATGGATTTAGGCACAGGTTGGTTATTGCTGGTGGTATGGCGAGGGAGAAATTAAGAGTGTCCCAAGATACAATGAAAAACATTTATGACCGTCATACAGAACGCCACGAGTTCAGTCCGGGAGACCAGGTGCTCATGCTTAGACCCGTAGTTGGTTCACCGTTTCAGGCTAAGTATACTGGTCCCTGTACAGTCGCGGAAAAAATTTCTGACTTGAACTATTTGATTGAGACACCAGGACGCAGAAAGTCGTCACAGCTTTGTCACGTTAATCTTTTGAAGCCTTATTATCAGCGCGCCTCCGATGGCTGTATAGATGGAGTTGTGCGTCCGATCCTGGTGGTTGACTCAGTGTCCCCGGGATATGAGCATGATGGCATACCGGAGCCGGATGACACTTTGCTGTATGGTCGGTTGAAAAATTCTGAAACGCTCCGCAATTTGGATAAGCTACTGTCCCATTTGTCTTTGCCACAGCAGAAAGAACTGACAACTGTTATTCATTGCTACCCTGCGTTGTTTGGTGATGTTCCTTCTCGTACAACTTGGCTACAACACGACATTGATGTTGGGGATGCACGGCCCATTAAACAGCGGTTTTATCGCATGTCGCCTGCAAAACTTAAACATTTGGATGATGAGATTAATTACATGCTCCAAAATGACATCGCGGTGCCATCATGTTCTAGCTGGGCTTCCCCATGTATCCTGGTGCCAAAACAAGATAAGTCTCCTCGGTTTTGTACGGATCTAAGGAAAGTGAATTCTGTGACCAAGACTGATTCCTTCCCACTGCCACGCATGGATGACTGCATAGATCAAGTTGGATCTGCCAAATTCGTTAGTAAACTGGATTTATTAAAGGGATATTGGCAGGTCCCATTATCCCAGCGTGCGCAGGAGATTTCAGCATTTGTTACTCCGTCTGGCCTGTACTCTTATAAGGTAATGCCATTTGGGCTGAGGAATGCTCCAGCAACGTTCCAACGGCTGATGAATAGGGTGGTTTTGGGTTTGGATGGCTGTTCTGTCTATTTGGATGACTTGGTGATCTATAGCGACACGTGGCATTCTCATTTACAGCGCATTCGTGCATTGTTTGACCGACTGGCTGAGGCACAGCTGACCGTTAACTTAGCCAAATGTGAATTCGCCAGGGCAAAGGTCACCTACCTTGGCCGGGTGGTGGGGCAGGGGGAAGTGGCCCCTGTTCATGCCAAGGTTTCTGCAATAATGGACTATCCACGGCCCACTACAAAAAAGGAACTGCAACGGTTCCTCAGTCTGGTCGGATATTATCGGAGTTTCTGCAGAAACTTCTCCACTGTGGTGTTCCCTCTAACTGAACTTTTAAAAGCTGGGTCAAAGTTTGTGTGGTCCATCGACTGTCAACAAGCTTTTGAAAATGTTAAATCTCTGTTGTGCTCTTCCCCTGTTTTCGACCAGCCCTTCAAGTTGCAGGTGGATGCCAGCCAGGTGGGAGCAGGGGCCATTTTGCTTCAGGAGGATGTGGAGGATTTGCTGAGGCCTGTCTGCTTCTTCTCAAAGAAATTTAATAGTTACCAGCATAACTACTCTGTAATCGAGAAGGAAGCTTTGGCATTAATCTGGGGGGGGGGGGGGTGACGGCCCCCTGCTTGAGCATGATGGCATACCGGAGCCGGATGACACTTTGCTGTATGGTCGGTTGAAAAATTCTGAAACGCTC
>NW_007581631.1:0-4604 GCF_000690725.1 Stegastes partitus | reverse complement strand
TTCCCGATCGAGCCGCACGTTTTGATATATAATTTGTGTGGGTGCTCTCAAATCTGTGGGAGGAGTAGGCCGTCAAACTTTTGTACGGAAGAAAAACCAGGATAACAATAGTGGCCTCGAGCTCAGCCCGTGCCACTAATAACTAGAAAATTTCCTTGCAGAAAATTTGAGAGTGGCATGGGAGTCTGCCGGGAATTAAATGATGATTTTATAATTACCAAACCTACTAAAACCTAAGCCTCATCTGTGTGGAGAGAGCAGAAGGGGAGGGGGGGTTGGGAGTAGGGTCAGAGCGTTGCCGGGCAACGAAGCACACAGCTGCAGCAGCACAGCTGCGACAGAGACTTTGTTTAACTTTCAAATCAGTAGAAGAAAGCAGAAGGAGAAGACCTCAAACAACCATGATTTTCTTCAAAACCGTGTGTCGGAGAGAAAAGCCTCGTGCTTGGCCCGTGCCACTAATAAAAGCATTGGAGGCGATGGCGCCATGTAAAATCCTCCATTGGAGGTCAGCTGTGCTTTTCTTCAGGGGAGGTTTATATAAAACTCTCCACTGTGTGTCCAGTCCGAAGTGACACCTAATGACCAGTTGCAGCAAAAATCTTTCAGTTAGAACAAGAAATGGTCAAATTGCGTGGATTTACCTTCTGCATCTGTGAGGTAGTCTCTCCAGAAAGGAACAACAACTTCCTCAGCACGCCTTCTATTGCTGCCAACTAGAGATAGGCGGATAGTAAAGAGACTGTCAACCACATCAGCTGAGAGGGTTGTAGGACACCAGCATAGAAGGGGGCGAAAACTGTCTGGGTGAGCTTGGATTTTGTCCAGCACACCAAGTGTTCTCAGTCCATCTCGGAATCTACGACAGAGACAGAGAGAGAGAGACAGACAAATTGAAAATGTTGTAAGTGGTTAGGGAAAAAAATGGTGAAAGTAAATTTAGTGAAAATGAAAAGGAAAAAAAAGAAGACTTTTACCTTTCAAAAGGTCCACGCACTCTGTGCATGACTTGGAACATTAGAATGTCATCTACAAGCAGAGTCTTGTCTTCCAGCCCCCGTAGTGGTCTTAGGCAGCCAGCATTAGCCAGATATTCCTGAAGTGGCTCAGTTGCTGCTAGCAGATCTTCAAATGACCGGCAATCTGTGAGCTTCCAACAGATAAAACAAACATCAAAATTTGAACAATTCTAAAACGATGAAAAAAAGAAAAAAAAAAATTACAATCTTAATTTTTTCACGGAGATCTCTATCTGCAACATCTTCCAAAACTGGTTTGGCAAATTCTGGGCCATCAACAAGGCAAGAGAGAAGAGTTGGGGACAGAAAGCCAGCAGGAGGACCACCATGTACAAGGCTTACTGCAATGGCCCTGCCTGCAATGAAGTACTTGTCTTCTCTCATGGCTGGAGAAAAACCAGATTAATTCACAGTGAGAATGTAGAAAAAGACTGGGCAAACCCTATAGCATTGTACATCTATATATACACATAAAAATGCAAGAAACGTTTGTCTGAGTTTAGCCTATCAGTGATAGAAGTTACAATCAATTCTTACATGTACTGTCAAGTTCATTTTGCCTTCATCTCCCTCAAACATTGAGGACTGGGGCAAAGCTTCCATTAAAAGTCGTAGAAATTCTCTTCTTGGACCCCCTAGCTCTACAGCTTCTTCAGGAACTCCCATATCATCAGAAAACCTGACAGAAATCGTATGACATGGATCATATGTTCCACGTTTAAAACCTCTAATAGCTCCGTCCAGGACAGTGGTTCGGTTAATATTGAACTTGGATTTTTTCTGATGGTTAATTTTCGTTGCAAGTTCTTCCAAAATATCTCTGGCTGGCACTGAACATCCAGTGGTACATCTGAAACAAACAAGAAAAAGATAAGTAGAAATAGACAGTAAGATTAGAGCTTACTCAATACAACACTTTTTCGACATGTATATAAATAACAAGAATGGCATATAAGTGCATACCTGACATCAGCTGACAACTTTTCTCCAAAGGTATCCCTTATTTGTTCAATAACAGTCCTTTGGTCCCAAGATTTCTGGAATTCAAATCCATTCAGGATATGCCCTTGTTCATGCAACTTTTGCTTTGTGCGATGTTTGACGACACAACAGCTTGATGGGCCCGGAAGAAGGATGACATCCTTGTTGAAAGTATCATGATAATGCATTTTAGCCCTGAAAACGGGAACACGCATTAAAATTCATAGTAAATATTTTTGGAATGTTATGACAGTTCTTTTAAAAATGTTAAATTAATCATACATGCCTTTGTGAACTACATTAAACTCTAGCCACTGTAAATACTTTGAAAGTCATGTTGCCATCCTATGGATTGAGCAGATGGCCACTTGTTGTGTTAAACATACAGCAAACTCAAGGAATGTTTCCAGAGCACTCTTTATCTGTCCCATTTAAACTGGCATAAATGTGCCTTTTAAAAACCCAACCTAAATACCACTTTTGTGTGTTTTACAAAAAGACTGGAAATAAAAGACAGCGACTTAATTTCATCAGATTATTATTATTATTTTTATATCTCTATTAGCTTTTGCATAAACGAATCATGTCATTTGTAATCCAAATAAGTGGCCTTGTGATTTAAGGGGTGCTTGACTATTCAGCCTTACTTTCCTGTTGCCAATTGCTATTCCTTACAAGTCAGGAATGCAAAAAATTGGTCATGAGAAGAAAGCAGAAGTACCTCCATAAAAAGCATTATTCAAACTGCCTTAGTTTAAACGTGCCTCTAAACGTGTTAGGACTCAGATCTTTTACACTAAAAAGACCAAATCGGTTTGAGATGTATAAATTAAAAAAACTAACAAAAAAAAAACCAAAAACTGTTTTTACATTCATGATGGCCAGAGTATCAGCTATATTGATTTTCTATGAAAATATGGTTTTGTGATGCCATTAGTAACTTCCATATTACTGCAATGTTTTCATCAATAATGAAGTATTCAATTGAAATCACAGAAGACAATAATAACAAAAACTGGTACCAGACTTTGGTAAATTAGCCACGTAATCTACAAGTCGGGATAGTATACATCCCTGCCTGTTAAAAATTCATCACAAATCCAAAAGCAAACCATTAGAATGCTTTACATCAGTGTTTATGATTCGAATCTTAGTTCATTTGCTCGGAAGGTCCGCTTCGTTTTGGGAGATGAAGATGCGCAACCAACCTCAGTAATTCAGATCAAATTACCCGTCACTGAAAAAAGTAAAGCCGTTAGTAAGGAAGTTGATTTTTAACGGACTTAGCTAACTGATAACCAACAGTTATGATTCGTTTTTTTTTTTTTTTTAAACCTTTTCCTTGGTCGGGACGTCCAGTTGCCAAAGTGTTTCTGAGTCTCGTATCTTAAAGACTGCCGCAGCCCTCCGGTTCGGTCTTGTGTACCTGCCTGGCCCGCTGAGGCCGTAGGTCTGAACAGTTCTCATTGTCGACCGAGGGACGAGTTATGTTAGGGACAGACCAGCCCGTCCTCTGTTGTTCAAGAGCCGAAGACAACGACGTAATGACTTCAGGAGATGCTAAAATATTTCTTAAGACACCAGTGGCCTCTTGCAGTGCTCCTGTCTCATTTCTTCCATCCATTTCAAGCGGGACCCAAACGTGACCCCGTTCCTGCTTCTCAGCCAATCACAGTGCAATAAATTGTTTGCCTTCCGTTTCCATCAAACTCCTTCCGTTTCCACTATACTTTTTCTCTCACATACATATATTCTCCTCTCACATACATATATTCTCCTCTCACGTGCATATATTCTTACTCTCACATACATATATTCTGAACATATGTATGTGAGAGGAGAAATGTATGAATGTGTGAAGTGTGAGAATGAATTATGGCCTATACGGCCCCTTATAAAAAAGTTTAGGAACTGCTCCGTCTGCAGCAATCAGTCATCTTGATCACCTGTTAAATCGAAGTCCTTGATATAATTGATGAAAGGTCTCCATATATTCTCAAATATGTGCTGCTTAGCTTTCAACATGTATGTTATCCTTTCTAATGGAAGGTTTGATAGCATCTATCTTATACATTGGGCAGTATTTGGTCTGTGAATACTTTTCCATAACTGTGCCATGCATTTTTTGGTGTATAGCAAACTGAGGTCTATAAATGCTCGTTCATTTTTAGGGTCCGAGGACCCCTACTTGCTGCAGCTATTGTTCCTGCTGCGTTTCTTTCTTTCTTCTTCTTCTTCTTCTTATTTTCCTGACGAACGCGTTACCCTTAATTTGACCCCCTAAACACGCTCAAAAACTCACCAAAATTGGCATGCACATCCGAATCGGCGAAAAATTGTCATACAGAGATCAAACCAACACCAAAACGTTCGTCTCAATGAGACCCACAAATCTCGCGCTGACACCCCTGACCTATCTCAAACAGGAAGTTCACAATTTGCCTTTCAAAGTAAAAAAAATGACTGAAAACATCTGTTGAAAAAATATTAACTTGTCTGACACCGTAAATCATATCACTGTGAAAATCGCACAAGAAACAGAGAAGGCCTTGATGTACAAAAGATCTGAAGGGATTTGCCGTATCTCAAACGGTTTTCGAATGG
>NW_007581630.1:0-4614 GCF_000690725.1 Stegastes partitus | reverse complement strand
TTTACCAGGTCTGTCCGGCAGCCTTCCCCGCCATCAGATCCAACCCACCACCAGGTAGTAATCATTTGACAGCTCTGCTCCTCTCTTCACCCTGATGTTTGAACATGGTGTTTGTTATGGCCAATCAGTGGCTTGCACAGAAGTCCATAAACAAAACACCCCTCGAGTTCAGATCAGGCAGGCTGTTCCTCCCAGTCATGCCCCTCCAGGTTTCACCGTCATTGCCCACTTGAGCATTAAAATCACCCTTCTCCAAGCTCAAGGGGGTCATCAAGGAGACCCGTTTAGAAGACGTGGACGACATCAAGATGGCTGTGATGATGGAGCTGAAAGGATCCTGGAGGAATCCTTCCAGGAGTGCATGGCGGCGTGGCAGAGAAGGCTGGGGAGGTGGGTTAGACTCCAGGGGGATTACTCTGAAGGAGAAAACTGGTAGTTTGTAGTTTGGATTTGAGATACATCTTTTGTGACACCAGTGCTGGAACTTTTCTGACGCACTTCGTACATAAACACACGCATGTACACATGAAAGCTTCATTAGGGTAAGATGGGGGTGAAAGCAGAGGTGCTTCCAAGGCCACCGCTGAAGTCTTGCCTCCCCAACATCCGAAAGGTCAAGTTCATTCACTGAAACTGTGAAGTCTTAGTGAATGCATTGAGTTACGGTGTAAGGAAAATCAGCTGATTGTGTTGGTATGAGCATCACAGAGAGCACAAAGAGCAGCGTTTATGCTTTTAGATTTAGTTTGTTGCTTCCGGCTGTTTGTCGGACTCTTTCCTCTCAGTATCTCAGAAACCTGCAGCATGAATTTCCTGAACTCCCATACTGACATAGCTTTCAATAGTCTTTACACAACAACGAAACAAATGACGATGAAGTTGGGCCAGACGATTAGCACCTTAACTAACTGGCTGTCCCAAATGCTACTGTTTTATTGTATTCTGCCTTTTAAAGTTCATGAAATAAATGTTTTATGTTTTAGTGTCTGTGTTTAGTGTGGTTTGCTGCTCGGGTTTTATGATCTTCTTTGATGTCATTTTCCCAGGGATGCTCAAAATTTTGCATATAACATTAGTCTATAGTCTCCTGTTGGGTGTGGCTTGATAATATGGATTTAAATTTCAATATTTGTGCATTATTTCTCCATTTTACATTCAGATTGTGTCGTGTTTTCCCTTCAAACCCTGCCCTCTCTCTAAAATAGCCCCTGCTCGATGCAAATCAGCTTCACTCCTGCTCAAAACGGTTTGTCTGCACTCGGATGTACTGTTGCTGCACAGATGCCCTGTGCTTCACTTGGAGTGTATATCCTTGCACTGGTGATGCTCTCAGATTTGTGAAATGCCTGTCAAAAAATCTCCTCGCTTGAAGCCATTAAGGCAAATTACTGTACTCTACATTTATACTCACATCTCTTCAATTGTGAGGTCTGGCTTCCACAGGACTTGAGTCGGTAGAGAAACATTTGTGATGCCACAAAAGTCACGTGGATCCCAGCTAATGTAATCATTCTGCCATTTCTGTGGAGGAAAACAAGGGTGGAGTCAGGGATACCATCAAAGGTGTCTGAGCAGGAACAAAAACATGGCTTTTAAAAGAAAGAAGTCACAGTTTTCCAACAGAGTGTGAACTGAGGAGATGAAATCAAAACTCACCATGAGAATCCAGACATAAGGGACAAATGTCTGGTCGATCTCCTTCTATAGACAAGGAAAGAAACAAGATCTGTTCAGGAAAAGAACACAGCAGCAGAACAGCTGATCCAAAACTCATCAGAACTATCAGAGCATATTTTAAATACTTTAAAAACCCCACACAGTTCACTGAAACTGCCAAGATAATTAGATTTACACACAGGTAGAAAAACTGCGAAAAAAAAAAGTCCAACCTGAGCGCACTAATTAAAAGATCAGAGTAAAATCCTTTGTGTAACCCGTTAGTCACAGAAGTGAATGAGACACACTAGTGGGTCTAAGTTAATTTAGGAGACTAACGGACTTGTGGGCCAATGTCAAGTATGCAGATGGTTTCTCTCCTGCATCCTGGAAGGTGTCAAGGAATTTGGCATACAACTCATTGCCATCTTGGACAGTTCCATAAGCAGAGTCAAGCAAGTGAAGGTAATCAGCAGGTAAACTGTTGGGACTTAGATGTTTAACTACCTCAGCTGCAGGAGGCAGCAGACTCTCCAAAATCCTCCGAGATCGTTGAAGGTCTGATATGGAAGGATCATTCAGGATCAGTTCGACACTGGAACGCCAAGTGTCATAATCTGGTTCATGACTAGGCCGGGGGACTTTGCCTGAGAATGTTCTGAGTCTCAGTGAAGACTGCATCTGCAGTGCACTGTCATCTCTTTTTACAATGTGCTCCACCACCACACGCTGCACTTCTGGCGGAGTGAGGTCGTGTGTGGCAATAGCTGAGAGACCTTGGACCTCACCACATCGAGCAGGAAGTGGTGGTGTGTCAACTTTCAGTAGAGTGGCTTTAGCAGGGGATACTCCTGCAGAGGGCAGTGTTTCAGCCACATGTGATTTAAGTGGGTTATCTGCTACTTCAGGTCCCTCTAGCGAAACAGACACAAGATCTGTGATTGACTCACCAATTTGGGACATCATGTCCTTTAGAACTTCACTATAATTCCTCCCACTCATCTTAGCTAGGTTTTTGAGTTCAGTGTGGTAGGCTTCGGTTGTACTATTCCCCACTATCTGTGTGTAAATGCTAGCAAGAGACCGTATGCGGTAACTAATCCCACTTCCTTCAAGAATATGGGTGTACGGCAGTAGTGATTCTAATGCTTCGACAGCTGTTCCTGAGTTATATTCTACAATTAGGCATGGGTACAGTTCAGGGGAATGTTCATCGACTGTTATGAACCTGTTAATGGAACCATATTGTTTCAGGAAGTCTGTGACACTTTCATCTCTCTCATCTCCAGCTATCCCACTGACCACCACAGCATTTGGGATTTTGACAGAGTGTTTCTCAAGAACATCCATTTTCCTCTAATGTCAATGTTTGGTTAAGAGTACAAATTAGCTTCCTACCTCCTGGCTGGCTCGCCAAGAAAAGCTATGTAACCCGTTAGTCACAGAAGTGAATGAGACACACTAGTGGGTCTAAGTTAATTTAGGAGACTAACTGACTTGTGGGCCAATGTCTAGGTTCGATGGAGGCAGGTGCTAATGCACATGGAAAGTCAATGAATAGTTGGAGTCGGTAGATGAGATTAGAACGCATGTATTAATCATACATTAATGGCAACTAAACAAAATAAAACTTAGCAGCCGGCATTTCTACTGAAAAGAATAATACAGCCCTTTAACAGAAATCATCAAAAACATAGCATTACTGCACCAATGGGATGAAGTTCAATGTTTTCCTTTCTTCTTGTCTTCAGATTAACAGAGATCCTTCAATAAAGTTTATTTGGTGTCTTGTATAAACAAATGTCTTTTAGTCCAGTTGCTGCAATTGTTGTTTCTCTTGGTAGCACAACTGTAGCCACATTTTTAATCAATGTTCATACCGCAGCTCTGTTTCACAAGGGAAGATGAAGAACTGGGCGGTCCTCCACCGGGGGATGATCAGGTTCTGGGATGGCTCGCCACCTCCTTAGTTAAGGAGGAATCCAGGTTCCAAATCCAAGTCTCACAAATCACCCAAAAAAACCTAGCCTGCATAACAATAAAAAACTTATTGTGCAACAGTCATGGCATTACATATCACACATGGCCATGTTTTCATCTAAATCAAATTTCTGTATGCTACTGAGATTAAAACACAGTAACAACCACATTTATGAACTCATCCTATGACTTCAGCGGCACTCTAAATCACTGCATCACTTCAAATGGAATATTTTTAACCCATAAGATTCTGATTTTCATTTTTGCTCTTGAACCATGAATTATGATTTATGATTATGAATTTTAACCATGAAACCATTTCTTTGTTTCCAAATCACAAACTAAAATACTTTTGCATCACCAATGCTTTTTTTTTAAACCGTTCACCTTTTAATCAGTTTTTACCGGTAAATTAATAATATTTTTCTGACAAAACAGTTCTACAGTGCAAACTACACTAGTACTTATGACACTTGATCCTTTAGTTGTGTGCAAAAACAACAATGGAGCTACAGCTCACATTTTACACTTACAATTTTGTCAAATAAAAAATGAAATGTCTGCCCCTTTAATCAAACAATAAACAAACAATGCATTACGGCAGTAATTGTAGTTTTAGCAGCGACACCGAGTCAGAGAGAAACGTACACACTTCGCAAGCATACCGCATCGGCACACCGTTCTATCCAGCGTAGTTAGCCACCTTAGCTCATTAGCTTAGATGAATATTTCACTCACCAAAATGGTTGTAAAGTAAGCACACCAGCCACATCACATCAGCCGCTGGTCACTTCGTCATTCCTGAGCACATTTAAGGATGTATAGCAATTTTCTGCTCATTACTTTTTGTAAAATTAATCTCTTTTTTCAGTTCGCTGCCTTGCGTGTGTCTGTGTCTTCCGCTCGTTCCGGTCAGCTGCACGCGCTACCTGAGGGGGTGGGAATTGGCTTCCCTCCACCAATAGGATTTCAGCATTG
>NW_007581629.1:0-4624 GCF_000690725.1 Stegastes partitus | reverse complement strand
CACCTGCAGCCTCTTCTCATTCAGTGGTTTTTGTTTATTTTAATTATTTTCTACATTGCAGATTAACACTGAAGACATCAAAACTATGAAAGAACACATTCATTTACGTTGCTAAAGTTGTGCTAACCTAGCTTAAGCTACTCCCTGTCTGTTTATGTTAGCAATAGCCTCACTGTAGTTATGCCGACCTAGCATAGCGTTAGCTAGCAGCTTAAAGCCAGTAAGGAACTGCAGGAATAAGTGTAAAAAATATTGCAGAGTCCAGAACGAGCGTCCATCACTCCGTCAGCTTGTTGTTAATGTTATCAATGCTAACTTAGTGCTAAAGCTATGTTCTGATTCTCCATGAAGCTAGCAGTGTAGATAAATGAATCAGGACTTTATCATCAGCTGGAGATCACCACATGGTGGAAACGAGCTGCTTGGAGGAGGTCTGAGCTCTCAGAGGGCTTCTCTAGTTACCTCTGTAACGGTCTGCCAGACCCTCATTCTCTGACCATTTGTTGTCTATCAGAGCCCCTGATTCGATCACCCGTTGTCCTCTCACCTCCTGTCACTGATTAGCAACTATATACGAACTAACCACAATGCACCAGGTATTTACATACTGACCCTCCCTCCCCTCTGCCATCCCTATAAAATGTGTAACTCTGCCAATGTTCTGGGTCGGTCCACCTTCACAGATGCAAGCTGTGTGTCGGTGAGCCCACCGTACACCAGAACACTGATTAACACCCCACTACAGCACAATATGCATGAGGACTATGGGTAACACAGTGTGTGTGGAAATGTAGGTTCCTGTTGACGCAGACCTACAGCCTGGGCTGAGTCCTGATGTTCTCTGGTGGACCGAGACCATCTTGGCTCTTCACTGGTAAAAAACATAGACAAGAATGAGAAGACACCCATCCACATGACCAAGACTTTACTTCACAGCTCAGTGCCCAGAGAGCCCGTACAAACACAGCATGGGCTCCAACAACCAGCACACCTTTGCACTGTCAGCATAATCCAAGCAGGTATAACGTCCTCTCATGGTTAACCCTGTTTTTCTCATGCATAAAAAACAGGCAAAGTGCCAACACATTGGAACAGAAGGTTAAAGAGTTAATTTACACTTTGCTTGCCAAGATAAAAAATAAAGATGTCTTTATGGGAAATGATTCTATTATGTACAATTCAGAGCATAAACAAAATAAAAACACCCAGAAAATAGAATGATTAAAGCATGCCCATTGTTACACCATGAGGAGGAGGCGAGCGGCCGAGCTATTTATTTTGTGTTCACATCTAACTCTTCTCTTTATCCAAGGCCATAATGAGTACAGGTTACTGTTAGGATTTTTTTTGATCATATTAACATAGTTCGGGCATTCAAAGAAATCTAATTTAATCTCTTTTTTTTTTCTTTTTGGCCAATAGGAAGGGAGAACTATACCAAAAAATTTAAAGGTACAGATTTTTGTACATGTCATTTTTCCTCTACAGATTCAATGTATTTGTGATATACTTTACCATGCAATGTGAACCAAGCAGGGTATTGTCTATAGAAGAGTAGTATAGCTGTGGAAAGCTGGGAGTACTGTGTTAGGTGAAAGTATCTGAAACTGGATTTGTTGGAGGCCATGATTATTAGCTCCAGAAACCAGTTAAATGTGAAACCAGGAATTGACCAGGGAGCAGCAGACGTATCCATAGCACCGTGGCAGCAATGCTCCTGTACAACAGTCAGTCAAGATTACTGGAAGCCCATGAAGACAGTTCAGTCAGCTGTCCTTGGAAAAAACAAGATGTCTGTATACGTTAAATGAATTGAAGGAGGTCATGGTAACATCACAGCCTATAATGGAATCAGGTGAAAACCTTTGAGGCGTAGCGTGTCCGAAGACTGATTATACACAAACATGTCTCAGACGTGAGTCTCTTTGTATTATCTAGCGGGCACTGCCTTCTCCCTGGCATTCAGTTTCCCCTTAGCTGTGCCAGCTGCCTTTGGCCTGGTTCTGGTTGGCGTGGTGGCAGAGGAGGACTGCACAGTGGCTTCCTGTGAGGCGCTGCGCCGCATGGTTGTTGTAGTCCTAGGTGGTAGCATGGGGACAGTTGGGGCTCGAACCGAGAGGGGCTGCCTGGATGGGCATACTCTCTGAGGGGAGGGACTGTCAGTCCTGCAGTGGGTGGAGCTAAGGCTGCGTCGGGTTCCAAACAAGACTCGTAGGGGCATTCGAGGGCTTCCAGACGGGGCAGGAACAGTCGAGGCACGGGGACATGAGGACGAGGCTCTGGATGAGACAGGCTTGGATTTCCGCTGGGTGCTGAGAGTGCTTAGACCAATTTTCTGGTTCCTGTGGACACAAGAATACAGCAAAGGTGTTATTTCTTTAAGCAAAAGTGTTCAATCAAACAGCTTTAAAGTTAAATTCTTTGTACGCTCAAAGGTCGAAACTGAATCATACCCGTTATTAAAGGATGACGCTCCTTTGGTAGAGCTAGAATCTGGCAAGGAGAGTGGAGAAGGCGCAGCGGTAGCAAACCCTCCTGAGGGCCTCTTTATGGGGGTGACGGGCCTGGGGATCTTGCTCCTGCTCTCCTGGGAGCCTTGCTCATCAGTTGGTTTGAGACGGGAGCTCCTCCTGGACTCATCTGAGGTATGCGTGTCCTCCTCTGAGCCAGTGGTGGACAAAGTTTCAGAAGCCCTGCGACGCTCATCATCCCCAGAAGACAATGATGATGATGTCCCAGACAGCATCCTCCTCCTCATCCATCGACCCTGTTGCTTCTGGACCAGCAGACGGGCCAAGTCCAGCTGTCTGGCCCGTTGCTGAAGCCGAGCCCGAGCTGAGAGGGAGGAGGACTGCTCTGAGCCTGAGTCCTCTTCAGAGATGAGCACTGGGATGCGGCTTCGGATTCTGGGTTTAATGGCAGCATTGTCTGATTCGACTATCTGAAGCTTGGCAGCTTCTTCACTGGATAATAGCTGTTTCTTAGGTTCTTGTGACACATCTTTATGTTCATTCAGTAGCAACATTGCTTCTGGGACAGGCTCCAAAGACTGTGCCAGGACAGTTGACGGACCATTCTCAGTTTTGGGATGTTTGTCAGCTGGTACATTTTGGTCTGGTACAGGCTCCAGTGGAGTCTCCTCTGATACGGGGGCTCCTTCCTGCTCCTGGCTATCAACCTCTAGAACTGATTCTTTCATGATGGCAGACACTTCCCGGTCACTCTCCTTGGCAGAGTGACCATTGGAAGACATGACATTGAGGTGTGATGTCTCTGCAATATGAATGAAAGTGCGCTCCACTTTGGTGAAGGGAGGTGATGCAGGAGCGATGGGAGTGGAAGGCCTCAGATCTGACCTGAGAGCTGGGGACAAACGGCCAGTCTCGGAGGGTTCAGTCTGAATCACCTCTGCGCCCAGCAGGCGGTCATTACGGGACGTCAGAGCAGATGGTGTGGCTAACTCACCCTCTAGAACATGATCAGCACCAGAAGGAGACTTGCGAGTGTCTCCCGGTGAGAACAGGACGAGGGTTTTAGATGCGTCCTCCAGGTCAGGGTCTGCATCAGCAGCTGAGGCGTGCTCCCTCTGCCCCCTCTGGTCCTCAGCCATGAGTGTGGAAGGTGCAGCGTCCTGGCTACGTTCAGTGCTCTTCTGACTGGCCTCACTGTTGGACTCACTCTTTGTAACGTCATCATCCTTTGGCCCTGGAGGCTCAGGGACTTCTTCTTCTGGCGTTGCAAAGCTGCGGCGCTGAGGCAAGGTGCCGGTCAGCATGACAGTGAGGAAGTCCGCCCTCTTGGCCTGCAGCTGAGGAAGGATGTGAAAATGCTCCTTCTCATGTGCCTGGCCCTTCGTTCGATAGTCTGGAGAGAGCGGCGATGGGGTGCTCTGCTCTGTGGGCGACAACACCTGGAAAAAACGCAAAAACACTTTTAATTTGGAGTCAACTTCAAGCAAGACTGCATGCAGCTGTACAGAAACATCATGGAAGAGGGTCACTGACGAAGCTTCTTGACCTTGGACATGAACACAAAGCTTAGCATCCATTTCAACTCCAACAATATAAAAAACATTCAAGCGATGAAACCATGTAAGTGGTGGAATTAAAAACCTGCTGCACAGGCGGCCCATCACACGCACAGTACCGCAGCACAACTTAACTCCAGTGTTTTTGAGACTCAATATAAATAAACAGGTTTTGTTCGTTAAAGGTCCCGTGTGGTCCCAGCTGACTGATGTAAACCCTCGAATAACTTTGAAGAGGAGCTTTAAATCAGCATGATGGGAGGAAATCCGTTTATTAACTCTAATATAATCCAAAAATAGTCCCACTGCACTGAGAATGAAAACACCCCAAAAAACCCAGTTTGTATTCATCTACCAGTATGTTGTAGGCTGATGTACAACATTGTGTGATGTCAGAAACCACACACTTGTTAGAGTAACGCTCTAAGCAGCTGCTAGCTGCCTGCTAGCTTAGCGCTGAGACCTATTTGGTCATTTACCTTTTATTACTTTCCTATGTTCCACGTGATCAACAGGTTTTTTGGGGAAACAACAGTGATTTTAGTCACATCAAGACCACAACAAAGAGTAAAGTTACTGTTTTAGCACCATACAGCC